>NW_015386250.1:0-40678 GCF_001527695.2 Protobothrops mucrosquamatus | reverse complement strand
GACTTAGACTACGTGGGGTTTTCAAGAGAAGGCAGAATACATTTTAATTGTATTTTCTTCTTTATGTCTGATCAGAAGCATTTCCCAGCTAATTAAAATGGCTTTCCTCAAATAAAGAAATAGAGGTCTGTAGTTTTGAGCCTGGTTTGAATCCCAAAATACCTGATTTTCCAAAAATGTTTGTGATTAGTTTTAGACCGGTAGCAGTAATTCCATAGATCAATTATTTAAAATAAAATGTTTCAAAAGTATTATTTTAACAATATAATGAATGCAAATAAATAGTTTAATGGTGCATATATACAGTATTATTGTTTAGCCAAAACAAGGCCTGATCACATGCAACATAAATGCTACTCTTAATTTTCCTCTGGCTAATTAAACAAACTTATCTAAGTTTCCTAAATAAAATCAATAAAATAACTATGTTATTTACCACTTATTTTTCTTTTAGGATGTTGTTGGAAGGCTTTTTCAATCAGATGTGGCTGAAATTGCTCTGGTAAGATTTGCATGATATTTGTCAGATATAAAGTCATGCTACTGAAAAGTTGAATTGTCTTAACTGGAGTCCTCAATTATTTCTCTTCTAATCTGATTTAGAAAAACACACTAGATTCAGAAGTACCAAGAGTCAATATCATAGCGGATGAAGAATTTCTCCCTTTCAAAGAAAACACATTTAATCTTGTTGTCAGCAGTCTGAGGTACTTAACAATTGAATTAAAGCAGACAGAAACATTTATAATGAGAACAGTGATTTTTGTAATTGGGACCCTTGGGTTCCTGAGGTTGCAATTTTGTGTGTTAGTATAACATCTGTCAAGTGCCAGGAAAATCAAAAGATTTGGGCAGTTCAAATGAGTACAAAGATTCATTGCAAGCTTAAGCTCTCTACAAGAATCTGAACTACTAATGGTCAAAGCAATTTGGCGGTAGATAAGAGTAAATGGAATTCAAAGTAGGCTAGACTGAGATCTCTTGTGGGCGCCAAGGGACTCATGACTGAGGGTGCATTTAACCCCTCCCTTGGGCTCAGTCTGGTCATCATCTACAATATCTGGCCTGCTATAAGAACAAGCGTGGTAATTTATAATTGAGAGGCCAGAAGATTAATATAAAGAAAATGGGCTTTATTATGTGTACCCCTGCAGCCTTCCCAGAACACTGTTTTAGAAAATGTGGTGTGTTATCTGCAGTAAAAAAAATGAGGAACGTTTACCAGTCCTTGAATACTACCCTCTATATTACTAAGTAGTTAAGTTAAAGGGATGGTACCTGTTTTGAATTTGCACAATACACTGAAATGGAAATTTTGGGTGAAATGCATAGCAGAAAGGATGCCACGTGCATTTATGTTACTTAAGATTTTGGCACGTTGCGTAAATGCATCTCTGGTGTGCTGCATATATTTTTCTTGTGCCAATATGCCAGTCTGCCCTTGCCATCTAAAATTTACAGTGGTGAGAGAGTTTTGTGCCTTTTATTAACTTGCTTTCTATTGTAATTACTTTTTAGTTTGCATTGGGTCAATGATCTTCCCAAAGCATTGCATGAAGTAAGTACACCTGTTCCCTCCCTGTAAAGTATTGATATAGTGGTGACAATAACACTTCATCTTAACCATTGTTTTAGCATGCAGGTGGCAGCTCCCGACTGACCTTGCTTGGGCTCAGAAGCTAAGCTGGTTCAGGCCCAGTTCTGTGATGAGAGAGGGACAAGAAGACTGGGGACTAGACTGAGAGGTTGAAATGACATCCCAGAAGGTGGCAGTAATAAGCTACATCCTTGCAGTTGCCAAGGAAACTACATCAGTGTATTCCTAAAGCAGCAACAGATTTGTCAGAGCAAGCAAGCTAAACTCAGCAAGAATTGTGCATGGCTGATAGCTATGATATATTGAGTGTGAGTTGGCAAAGCAAAGAAAAAAGAAAAGGGGTGGAGTAAAGTAGCCTCCTTCAGGTTATTTCCAACAGAAACCATATTGTTGGAAGAGATACTGACCTGTAATATTATGTCTTGCATTCTATAAAGGCAGTCCTTGACTTGTGACTATAATTGGGACCAGAATTTCAGTCACCAAGCAAAGTAGTCGTTAAGCAAGCCATCATGTGATCAGATCTGATTTTACAAACATTTTCTTTACCATAATTGTTAAGCAAATCGCCATAGTTGTTAAGCGAATCACATGGTTGATAAGTGAATCAACTAGTCAATAAGCCAAATCCAGCTTCCCCAATTGACTTTGCTTGGTGTTGGATCCCGCTGGAAAGGTTGCAAATTGTGATTCCATGACCACAAGACTCTACAACCATCATAAATGCAAGCCGGTTGTCAAGCATCCAAATTGCAATCATATAACAGCTGTAGGATGACAGTGGTAACTTCAAGGACAGGTTGTAAGTCATTTTTTCCAAGATAGTCATCATTTTGAACAGTCAAACAAATAGTCATAAGTCAAGGACTACCTGCAAATTTAGTCTGTAGTTTACTCACCCGCTCGCAGTTAATAAAGTGGGTAAAGTTCAGTCCAGCTCAGGGCAGGATTCAGTAATCCATAGCCCATATGCAACCATAGTTACTCTATACAACCCAGATGGTCCACATTCTTTTCTTTGCTAGATGGGAAAATAAAGATTGCTGTTCTGATAGCTACTAGCAGCAGCAACAGCAGCAGAAGTGCAGTTTTCTTACCCCTTTCTTACTCTCCCATCCTATCTCAAGATTTGTGCTTTTTCCCTGTGGATTACAATATTGGAGCTTTAGTGGCTCAGTGGTTAGAATGCAGCATTGCAAGATGACTCTGCCCACTGCCAGGAGCTTGATCCTGACCAGCTCAGGGTTGACTCAGCCTTCTATCCTTCCGAGGTCAGTAAAATGAGAAGCCAGATCGTTGAGGGCAATATGCTGACTCTGTAAACTGCTCAGAGAATGCTGTAAAGCAGGAGTCCCTAAACCCCGGTCCATCGACCAGCACCGGTCCACGGCATGCCAGAAACCGGGCCACGCAAACAAGTGAAGCCCCATCCATGGGATGCAGGCAGTATGCAAAGTCAAGCCCCCTCCTGTCCGTGGAAAAACCTCTCCATGGAACCAGTCCCTGGTGTCCAAAAGGTTGGAGGCTGCTGTTGTAAAGCTCTGTGGAGCAGTATCTAAGTCTAAGTGCTATTGCTATTGGAAAATCTTGGCTAAAGTAAGATCACTGAATACATGAGAAAGTCTTTTCTCCCAGGGGTCCCATCCATATATTTATTCTTCCTCATTTGAAAGGGAGCCTGCTGTCTATTTTGGGGAATGCCTCTTTTTTGCATGCATATACATATGTGTGTATATTATTAGTGTATATCCCTGACCTGTAGCTATATCTACATATAATTTTCAGAGTCAAAAAGATTGCTCACTTCTGCATTAGAATATTGATCCAAATGTTTGGGGGCAAATCATTGCTGAATTTATTCCATGTTATACATTTCCTAACAATTGAGGTGTGTTACTTGGAAGTCCTACACCAAACTGGATGGCCCCTTCCAATTATATTAATTTCTGCAAATGCACTGGTTAAATATTTCTTGTATTACATGTCCAATGAGATTTTGTGGAATTTAAGAATGAAGTAGGTCTAAGTATTTGCATAGTGACTTTCATTGGCATGATGCATTACAATGAGATTGGTGGAGTTTACTTTGAAGTAAGACTTTAGCATCAAAATGTAGGTAAGGATATATTAGATAATGCCTGGTTTAATTATGATTTTAGGTACACCGAGTCCTTAAACCCGATGGAGTATTTATTGGTTCTATGTTTGGGGGAGATACACTCTTTGAACTTCGCTGCTCTTTGCAACTAGCAGAACTAGAAAGAGAAGGTGGATTTTCTCCACATGTGTCTCCTTTTACAGCAGTGAGTGACCTAGGACATCTGCTGGGAAGAGCTGGCTTCAACACACTGACAGTGGTAATTATCCATTACAAGGAAGAAACATTCCAGAAAAGCTACAACAGATGTTAATCATTATTGCTATCTTGTTTTGACTGAAAGAAATCTTTTAAGTTGTAATAAAGTACAGCTTAGGCCATGAGGTAAAGTAGTCATGGGAACCAGACTATGAACTGGAACCAATATACTTAACTTTTGCAGCTGATCTATAGAGACTTGGCCAAACCTGAACCTGCCCTCTCTGATAGGCGTCTCTATGGATCTAGATCTGAGGGAGAAGAGTTTTACTTGCTGAAGTCTCCTGGATTTTGGCAGAAGGACTTCAAAGTCTCAGATTGTCCAAGTTTCCTTATCCTGTTCATTTAATGTCCTCTTCTACAATCTTTCAGGGACATTCCAGTAGGATACTAGGATCAATGGTACCAAAAGAGATCAAGGAGGGTTGTGCTTCCCCAATTCCAGACATCACCAGACATGATAAATACAATTTCTAAAGATCTAAATAATCTGTTTCCTCTAAGGCTGTGCAGTGTAAAGGCACCTTTTTCTTCACAACATTTCCTAGAAAAGAAAGGTTGGGGATGGCTCTAAAGTCCAAAATCAGTTGGCTTGAATAAACGTTTATTAAGGCGATGGCACACTACTCTTTAAGAGGCGAGGGAAACAATCCTTCACTCAAGGAAGGGCTGATTACTGCTTCAATCCAGCTTCCCGCCATCTCACAGGAAACCTTAGCCAGCTATCAAGAACAGAGACCCACCTAAGAAGTGGTGGAACTGGCATTGCAGATGTTCTATCTGCTTCCTTGGAACTTAGAAGCTCATAATGATTCCAGACCACAAGAGGACATCCCTCAAATCAGTGTGTTAGTACAGGTGAAGCCTAGCTCCTCTTAAATCTAAGCAGTTTTAACGCTAAGTCTTCACAGCAACCCTTCAGATGCCAGTCTTGTCAAACATTCTTGAGAAAGGAGCAAGTTGCATTATGAGGGCTGCTGGATGACAGTTAGGATGGCAAAATATTTTGGTTTTGCTACTAAACATGAGCTTGTATCAGTGTCCAGTCAGACCTGAAGTGGGCCTTCCAGCTGTGTTCAGGTATCTTCTCAACCACTTCATGTCTCTCATCTCAGTAAACCAAGAAACTGCAGTGGATCTCCAGGCAGAGAGAGGTTGCCCCAGTGCAATCTAGTCCAGCCCCCTACATGCTCCATTATTCCAATGGGTGACCATAATCAAACTGCATACCAGACTCTTGGGAGATTCCCCAAATGCCCTCTGACCCATCTTTTCCCACTGTGGAGAAAGTGGGGCCACACTGTAAAATTCCATGGCACTCAGAGAATAATCTGACTGGTAAGGATGAGTGAGCCACCCTGTCCATTGTGTGGATTTGTTTTTAATTGTTTCCATCTGTGTTTTTTTTTTGTCATCCTTGCTGTCTTTACTCTGTACAGCTATTTTGTTTGTTTTTAAAACAAACAAAATGTTTTCATTGCAGTTGCCTAGAATTGTTGGGAATTGGGCAGCATATAAATTGAAATGATAATAAGAAAATATCCCCTATGAGAATTGGTGAAATTAAATCTCCTCCTCCCCCCTCCCATTTTCCAATTGGTTTGTGTCTGCCCACATCAGAAACTAGATCTAGTGTGTGACCTTTCATGTACATCAGGCTCTTAATAAGTTGGTCAGGCCTGTAGTTGTTTTTGTGGTTATGAACCCCTGGGCTGCTTCAGCTCCCTGGCAGAAGGAAGTTGGGTTGAAGTCCCCCAACTTTACTATCCCGGGGACTGAAAGAAAGCAGGGGAGGAGATGATTTTCAGTAACATATTTTAATAAGCCATAGCTTATCAAATGAACTATTTTGTCCAGGTTTACACAAAACACCAAATCCCAGTCTTTGATTTACAGTAGCCAATCAAACCATGATAAGGCTTAGTGTGGTATACAAGCCCAGTGTCTTTCTCCTAGCGATTGCCTCAAGTTTCTGTTTAACAAGCTTGCTGGACTACTATTCTTTTAATAACCTGGAGTAAAACCATCATTTGTTGGTGTTTGCTGTAGTTTTTTTTCTTATTGAAACAGATTATTCTTCTGTCAATGTGCAATGTTAGCATTTTATTGATAGATGCTTCTCCAGTTCAATAAAAAAAGTATTCTACGATATGCAGCGGTATGTAGGATGGAGAGAACATCATTAGCAATGTTCAGTTTGACCTCATTTATTTATTTCTGAGGTCCCATTTTTAGAATTAATGTGTTTTTTTCTGGTGATTATCAAAAATCTATTTACTATTTCCAGGATTCAGATGAAATCCAAGTTAACTATCCAGGAATGTTTGAAATTATGGCTGATCTACAAGGCAAGTTCCAGGTTTTTTTTTAAAAAAAATACTGAGCTATGAAGTAATTTGACTTCATTTGGAGAAACAAATTAGAGTTTATGGCTTTATTATTGAACTGTGAAGTATATTGATGAGAATAAATACACTCTTTCAGGAGAAATTAATGAAAAATATAGAAATATAGAAATAACATACATTTCAGGACTGCATAAAATAATTTACCCTTGCAGTCTGCTTTTTCATACCCTGTTAAGATTGATAGTATACAGTTCTGCATATTGTGTTTAACTTATTTATATTCAAACATTAAATCTTCTGTATGCTATGCTCACATTTTTAAAATGAGTGGTAAACCTATAGGCAGAATTTTGAAATTATAACAAAGAGGTTAATAGCAAAGTGCTCAAATTGGGAGAGGGGTATTATTTTTGGACATTCTTCAAGTTTGGGGAGTGAGAATTAGAGCAATTTATCTCTTAGAACCCATAGCTCCCATTCTCCATGCTCACCACCTTGTGGCACCATCTGGAGGGGGATGGCAAAGGAGAAAGGGGCAGGGGATCAAATGACAAAAGCATAATTGGGGCACAAGCCCTACTTCTTTTCTACAGGCATCACAGCATTGCATGTGTGCCCCCAAAAGCTGTACCCTGCTGTACCACACCATGCACTTTCCTTCCTCCAGAAACAGAGTTGAAAAAAAGCTGGTGTGTGTGTGTGTGTGTGTATACATACATACATACATACATACATACATACATACATACATACATACATACATACATACATATAATACAACATAGCTATCACTATACATCAAGTGAAGTAGCTTTTCATTTCTGCTTAGACTTGATTCACCAGTGTAATTTTGAATTAGACTGAATTCTAACATCTTTTCTTTCCTTAAATAGTTGAAGGAAATGCTTTGCGAGCTGGGTTGTAGTTGTTTTGATTAATCTGTACATTAAAGAGAAACATAGGTTGCAGTTTTAAGCACAATTAGCTGGAAATAAACTCCACTGAATTTAATGGAGTTTACCTCCCCGGTGACAGATAAACCACTGTTCTGTTGTAGAAGGAAGGTATATGTATATTTTGGAAGCTTTCTGCTGCAGGTGTACTGAAGACATTTTCACAGAAAATTGATTACTGGTAAACCATACCGGTATTAAGTCTACTTTTTATTTGTATAGGTCTTAGTTTTCACAGGGTTCACTAATCTTAATGTATATAAGTTTATAAGGAGATTTTTGGGCTACAGACTACTTACTGGGGCTGCATGTTAACCTCATTGTTGATGGATAAATTTGTCTTTGAGTAAGCAGAAATAAGATATTTGGTGTTATTTTAAAACATTTGTGCTCATCTAATCCTATTCACATTGCTGAAATATATTCAACTGATGGTGTGTGCTGTATCTTCTTTTAAAGCCTAAAACTGTTTTTAGGTATGGGAGAAAGTAATTGCTGTTGGAACAGGAAATCTATGATACACAGAGCAACTATGTTGGCAGCTGCAGCAGTGTATAAAGGTATGAACTTTTCATTAAATAACTCATCTTTATCACTTGAAGTTAGATTTCTGTCACTCTATATTTTCAAGCTTGTTCAGTCCACGCTATTTTCTGTCCCACCACCTTTTCTGTGATGCTTAAAAGTTCATGAAAAAGTTTGCTTTCAGTAATTGGGCAGCAATACGTGTAGTCCCTGAATTATGCTCACAGTTGGGGGATCATAATTTTGATCATGTGGTTTTTAAGCAAGTCATTACATGACTGGATATGATTTTACGGTCATTCTGATGTGGTTGTTATGGTCATTAAGCAAATCCAACTTCCCCAATTGATTTTGTTTGTCAGAAGTTGGCTGAGAAGATTGCAAATTGTGAACATGTAACCGCAAGCTGCTGCAATTGTTGTAAATGCAAGCCAGTTGTCATGTGCCCAAATTACAATCAATCATATGACCATGGGGTGGTGTAACAATCATAGCTTTGAGGAAAGGTTGTAATTCACTTTTTCTGAGGCTGTTGTAATTTCAAACCACCATTAAAAAAATAGTCACAAGTCAAGGACTACATGTAACTCAACATTTCACATTCTTCTACCATGTACAAATATGTAGCTTTGGATAATTTTCCTCAGTGAATAAATGAGCAAATATAATGTTTTTGACTCGTTTGTTTAATTGGGTTTTATTTATCAGTTTTAGGACTTGTGGGGCGAACAAATCAGGTTTTAGGTCACATTGAGGCAGAAGTATTGAAAACTCGAAAAGGTTCACAAATGTTTAATGTACCATTCCAGCACAGATATGTAATCCATGGGCCCTAAAATGGAAAGCTATAGTCAGTAAAGTTGCCATTCTTCATTGATTCTTCTCATGGACCGCCATTGTAAGGAGTTGTTATCACTACCCTACTACAGTGTTCACTACTACAGTGTTCAGCTCAAACGAGACAGAAAAGGGAGAGGAATTTATGTTAAGAGGGCTGGTGTGGTTCCAATGAGCCCCTGCATTCCCCCATGCTCTCTCTTGATGGTTCCTAATAGTTGATAAATTTGCTGGCACGGGAGTTGGACCAATACATTTGAAGCTGCCTTGAATTAGATACAGATCACTTATTTTATAATAGATTAGGTAGGTTTCTGCTGTATTTCTTGTTGCTGTGGTGAAATAAGTGCAAAATGTTTCCTTTTACAGAATTGTATGGAAATAATGATGGGACAATACCAGCGACATTTCAGATTTATTACATGATAGGATGGAAATTCCACGAATCACAGGTAATATTTACCTTCCCTGTAATATGTAGGGTGGCTAAATGAGAGTATGTATTAGAGTTTTTAGTTGATTTTTTTTAAATAAAACCATATTATCTTACTTAGTTCTTAATATTTAAAATTACAATGTCTTTCTCCTTTTCAGGCACAACCAGCCCAGAGAGGTTCTGCAACAGTGTCATTTGGAGATATGAGAAAAATAAATGAAGTTATTTCAGGCAAAAAAAAAACTTTGACATGAAATATAGTAATATAAATTGTACATAGCTTGTTGGAATATTTAGCAGTTACCATTTAACTCTGACAAACAAATGACATCATTTCCCCCAAAACTACTTCGGTGCCTAGAAAAAAAAGGGGGACTATCTATATTCCTGTTTATTATGTCAGTGACTGTATTTTTATATGTAAATTGTAATAGTAAAATTGCCAATTTGATCTGGGTACATCCAGAGAAATGATAAGTGTGTTTTTCTGTACGCATATATTACCTGCCGATATGAAAATATGAGAGGTCCAGCTATTCAGTCAAAAAATGAATGATAAAGAAGAAATTTGGATAGTTGTTCCTATGATTCCTGGGTACTACATGGAAGGTCTAATTCTGGCTGCTGCAATTCTTGCATCTTCTCTGAAATAATGTGCCCTCTGTTATCTAATGGGTTGTTTGATGAAAGGAAAGCTATGCAATTCCACTATGCCAGGCTACAAGCTTATAGGACTTAGATTCTTGGCCAGGATTCCAAGGCCCACCAATGAAGAGATGAGATGAAATGTAATGGTATACAGTATGCATATTCTAAGTATAAAGGAATAGTGGGCTTCTACTTGTATGGTTATCCCATAGGTAACTATTACAAGCCACAATGACATTATGTGCATTATGATTTCATTAGAGAAATGTATCTATTGCACAAAATTATATCTGTTAACTTGGGCCACTTGTGAAATAACTGTATGATGCACACATACGCATTTACCCACCTTGTCTCCCTGGTAACATTCATATGCCAGCCAAAATAATAAAGACCCAGATGTTTTCTTGGTTAAACCCATTTCTATATTTTCTTTCATTTTTTTCTTCAATTATCTAGAATAATAGATTTTTTTTATGCTGTATTAGACAGTTATGTCAGGCAACCATGCTGACTTGGAGCAAAATTATCCAAAGATCTACCGCTATCTCTTATTCTAGCTTTTGCACTTGTTAAAACTGTTGGGGGGGGGGGGGTTTCCAGTAAAAAAAATGTAAACTATAAAAATCTATAATATAATATAGACTTCAATGACTTTGCAGAGCTGCTACATTTAATTCCTCCTATATATGTGCATGTGTGCCTGTTGTGTACAAAATAAATGTGCTTGCACAGTTAATTGAACCATAGTTTACTGGAATTAACTCAACATGTGATCCACAAATACTCTAGTCACATTTTAGTCTATTATGTTGTGAGAATCCAGCGCAAGTCGGGAAGCATAATTTGGAAGAGCGAATTAATTGATCTATATACTATCAAAGTTCTTGTGTCTGTAACCTTTAACTGGGAAAACTGCTCTGTAGGGCAACAATTTTTGAATAAAGGTACCTCAAACAGTTTATCTTACAGAATGTGTCCAAAATCTGAAACATGACAGCCATGGAATTGAAATTTGGCAAATTTTATAAAACACTTTATGTTTTATAACATATAAATCTTTATAAAACATTTGTGTGACATACTACAGTATAATGCAATACAGAATATTTTAAAACATACCCTGTGGTCAACTCCTTATGTTTATGTTACATGGTTCAACATGGGCTATTTTCAAGTGTAGATACAGTTTTAATTATCTCCCTAAATTTTCCAGTGAAAGTAGTACATTAGAAGTTCTGCCATTGTTACAGGCATTGAGGAATCTGGGAAGAAAATATCAGTGACCCAGTGACAATGACCCAGTGGGTTACGTGTGGTCTAATATGCCTTAAAAAGGAGGTCCATTTCACTTTTAAGGTACATGGCAAAGTTGTGATTGACCAGGCTTATTCATGCTTCCTGATCTATAATCCATCTTCTTTGTCTCCTTGTTCCAAGCTCAGTAGCATAACTGGCATTCTGCATCATTAAGTTAAATACAATTGTTAGGCTTTATAAAATACACTAAGCCATACAGCATAACTAGAAATTACCAGGGCTGGATTCACACAATGTACTAAATTTCAAATAAGCAACACTAATTTTGAGTACAGATGTGCAAAACGTTTTGAATTTGAAAAGAAGTGATCCATCTGTATTCTTGGCTTGCTAGTCTTGATAGATCAGATCCATCACCAGAACCCTTCTAATAAGTTTAGAACAGGGAATTTGAAGCTTGAATTGTTTAGATTGTTTATACACCTATATTAGTTGAGCATTATTGTGTGAATATGGAAGCCCTAAACAGGTAGTTAACGATACTCAGGACAAGTATATGCAGTTGCATGTAACCATCTTGATGTGTGATCAGTTCATTCAGAGTTCAAAAATACTACAATTTATGTATTTTGAACAGCTGAAGAACTGCTATACTGTCCTTTCCAGCAATCTCTTAAGTATTTAGCTCTACCATACATCAGTTTCCCCATATCATTATGTGCTTATATCTTCTCCACACTGGAAGAAAAATTCATTTAGAATAAGCGTCTAAACATGTAAATGGTTGAAGCAAAATCCATTTGAGCATTTAGATGTCCTAATATTTGATCTTTTTACATTTTCAAAACTATACTTCAGTACTCCTATTGCCCCATCCTATTATGGTTACATTCTCTTGTCCTTAATTTCAGTCTCTTGACCTGGTGTTCATCAAAGAGCTAAGGATTATGAACTAATTGAACTGATAATTATCTATGGAAGACTCTTGACTTATATTAGCAAAAAGAAATTAAATGCAAGAATTATCCTTAGAAGGACATAGTTGCTTAGATTGATCGGTTAAAATACAATACTGTATCCTTTCATTCACCTTTTGTACAGCTGAGCACAGGAGATGTGGATTCTTCTTCTGTCCTTTAATTAAACAGACTGGCCCAAATGTCTGGGGCCTGGTTTACATAATACTAAAACAATTAACATTGCTCTCACATGCATTAAATAAACAAAGCTGTTTGGGCGTTCTGCATGTCAGGGAGATGACAGAGTTTAGGGCAGTGGTTCTCAACCTTTTTAATGCCGCGACCCCAACCGGTCGTAAGTCGAGGACTAAACCGGTCGTGACTACCCAACTGGTCGTAAGTCGAGGACTTTCCCTGCCCAGGAGCGCCGCGCATGCGTGGTTCCGCCCCCTGCGCCGTCCGAGGCGTAGCTGGCAAGCGGCAGAGACGGAGCAGGCCGACCACCAGCTGGCCCAGCCCAAGGGAGGTAAGGCACTTGCCAGAAAAGGGAAAAATGGACAAAAAAGATGGCGGACAGCCTTGCTTGGCGACCCCCATGAAATGGTCAATATACCCCAAATGGGGTCCCGACCCACAGGTTGAGAACCACTGGTTTAGGGGGAATGGATTCTTAGTTTTTGGCTGTGAGAATTACATTGTAGTGGGAATGCTTAGCTCCCCTATCAAAGTTTTGTTTTCCTTGTAAACAGCATAAGCATGTTTATTTCCTCATGAGCCATTTCAAGATATCAGCCTGAATGTCAGGGTGATGTAAAGATGGCGTATGAAGGGAGCTGCTAAAAGGAAGAATGACATCAAGACAGACACACCCTCGAGCCAATGGGAGTTATTTGTGTATGTTGGAGCTTGCAAGTTTCCTTTTTGTTTTTCCTTTATTTTCGCCAACTATTGCTACTTGCCCAGTTCTTGAGAAAGGAAGAAATCACATAAGCATTGCCAGTACTTTTTTTTTTTCTAATGCCAGGTCTAATAAAATATCAGGCACTTCCTGGAGAAAATGAGTAGAATCGCTATATTCCTTGAATATTGTAGTGAGTACTTAGCCTGTGGCTATGTGCTATAAGAACCACTCATCATAAGATCTGATTTGAGTTAGGGATTGACTGGATTAAGGATGTAATGAAAGAAAAATCATTCCATTAGTGTGAAATAATGCAGAACCAGCCTTGGGAAAGGGAAGGAATGAAAGGAACAATGAACCACTGAGGGAGAAAAAAGTCAACTCAGTCCGGAGAAACTCAAAAGCACAAGAAAGACATTAATTTTGTTCAGTATCTATGGGGTAGAGAGAAAGTTTTGTGACCTTTCAATTTTCTGTTATTCTATTCTACAATAATAAAAACCATAACCTGGAATCTCTGTTTCTTTTTTTGCTTGACCTTGCCTGCTAAGGGTTGACAATCAGTATATAATTATGTATATAATTAGACAACAGCTCCACCATTCTTGGCATATCTCAAAGAATAATCTGGACATTTGATCTATCAAGACAGGTAAATAGGACCATGAACATTTATGCACATGGCTTCATTTATTTGTATAAATGTAGAATCCATAACAAATATTAGAATCTGAAACAGGACAAAATAGGAGGATACATTCCATGGATCCATTTCATGAATTCATCCTAGTTTTAGTACCTATTCTCAGATCTGCCTTTTGACTGGAGCATCTTTCATCTGAGTTGACCTTTGTTTTCCACCATATAGTAGATTATCAATATCAGATTAAACTTGAATAGTTTTTGGTCTTGCCTAAGGATTTCAGTCATTGATACAAAATGTTCAGGCTACTTGTTGAAAAAACAAAAAGAAAGAAGTCAGTTTATCTCTCTTGGTACTCTGAGGCATAAGCTGTTCACTTTTGCAACTTTTCAGAAATGGTAGATTTCTTCTTTGACACTACAAAACTGTCTCCACATAATTTCAAATGGATTTTTTTTTCAGCTACTAGACAAGTTGTTCACCTATGTTTTATATTTGGTTTAATTAACTCAATTGCCAGGGATTGCACAATGTACCGTACTGCAAACTAGATGATCTCGTTTTAACCTAAAATGTGTGGAACTGAGCCCATGGAAGAAAATCTAGGAAGATAGAATCTGTATCTGATGACTGGGACAATGTACCTGACTGGTATAGTCAGGATGATGAGATCTGTTTAGTGCTGGCTCAGCATGATGATGAATCCTGTCAACAGTTCATATCATCTGGTCTAGTTGACCCAGTTTTGGATTAGCAGCAACGCTCCAGGAATTCAGCAAGAATATTTTCTTTCCTACTTAGTGGATTAAATCTTACTGTTGAATTTCAGGACCAGAGTACTTTTAACTTTATAGACTAAAATAAACTTAAAGAAGTACTTTCAAAACACAAGTCATTTAATTTCAGTGTTTGAAAGATGTTTCTGCCAAATAAATTGAAACACGTAAGCTAAACACTCATATAAGAAGATATTGCAGGTAAATAAATTGATAAAATTTTATGAAGATTTGTGCCAAATACCTAAGGAAGGAAAAGCATCACCTTGTGTTTGAATCATATGGCTTTCAAACAAAAGTTCTGAATATACTTCAGTTTGTACAGCAGGATAGAAAGAGGAGACTGACACCGTTAAAGTCTTTTAGTATGCTTTAATTTCTTTATTAAGCAAAGGCTTTAGAAAATTAAAATTTAAAATCAGCTTAGATAATCAAAAATATGAACTAATACTATTCAGTTTGGCTGATTGGTCATTAAAAATATCACTAACGCAAACAGGAATATAATCATAAACAGATCCCAATGTACTTTTAACAAACTATCAAATGCTGTCAGTTTCCAGACTGCAGTAAGCTGTTGAAGAGAAGGAAAGAAAAACCTTTTATATATGTATACAAAAAGTGCTTCTTATGGATATCTTTTGTACTAAAGTCTTACTCCCCCCCCCCTTTGGCTACAAGAACTTTACTGATGCTGTGGAAACCTATCAAGATATATTTCTGACTGGTTAACTGGTTAAATGCAATATTTTGCTGAGAATATATATTCCCGCTGGCCTTAGTAAGTCTTCCTTTTGTGTAAATCATGTGAGGATTACAAAGTAATATCTTTCCAGAAGCATTTTAATACCTCCACAATGCCCTTGGCTGCACTGATTTAGATGTTCTAGAATTTATTCTTAACTTGCCTCCCAAAACTATTCGGTTGTAATATCTTTCTTTTTCTTTGCAAAGTATACTCATCTTTTCTTGCTTTCACTAAAACCCTGTTTGCCATTTCATATTTTTATTAAACTGTGGCAACTTTTTAGAGTTTTTCCTTGTTTTCTCTTTCAAGTGCCTGCCTCTCTTCCATTATTATGTATATAGCATAATAATGGAATAACTGTAATTTTTCATGCTGACTCTGCCCATCCCCTGAGCATTCTCATTTCAACTATATTCCAGCACTTTTGAAGTGCATCACCCTTTTACTTTGTATGCACCATCACCAACAGTTAGTGGCTGTTCCTTTCTGTGCTGCAAAAGAACTGTCACATCTTGGGCAGTAGGAAAGGACCTCTTGTGCAAGGCCTCCCCACCCACCAATTTCCAGGAGGGAAAGATCAATATACATAACAGATTGATGTATGGACCACTCCAGTGACTCCACAAATATATTTCTGTTACTGGCTTAGCATAATTTGTTAAACCATGCTTACGAATGTTGCACAATGCACTAGATAAATTATGGTCTACAAACCATAACAACAAATCTACGCATGAAACACAGATAGGAAATGTGTTAAAGACAATTTTTGCAATATGAATTTGACAATATTCTCTCCCCGTGTAATCATTTTTATATTCTGTGTAATTTGCCACTGATATTGACATCATCCTCTGTGCTTTCACGTACCAACCATCTTTCTTGAAGTTATTGCTTATGCCCGGAACAATCTCCATTTCTTTGTTTTCCTTTAACACCCTAAATTTATTTATTTATTAAAGGTGTTAATGAATTGTTAAAGCCTTGCTTGATCCTTCATGTGATCCCTTTCAGTTTAATCTAGTATAAATGCCAACTTCCTTGCTTGCCTATCTTTTATTGGGCATCTAACAGAAACAGTAAAGGCATCATTGCTTGTTGTTTTGACAACAATCTGACACATTGGCTTAACATTAAACAATAATGTCTAACAGTCTATCAACTCTTTATATGGTGAGTAATCTAATGTACTAGCAAGAGAGGCCATATTAATATTAAAAACTAGTATACATATTTCCTGAATGCGGTTCAGTGGTTTTTTTTTATTAGTAAACAATGAAATTCTGCTAGTATGAGTAGGTGTTAATACAGTAATCATACAGCCACAGCCATACAGATTTGGAATGCAGTTTTCTTGAGCTTTTGCTGTCCTAGTATACATAGGAAAGGTTTTCGCCTATCTGTAGGTTTCAGTTTGGTTTTTACACAGGTTCAACACAGCTGGTGGATGTTTGCATATATACCAAATACCTTTTTGAGATTATCTGCAGTTTTGTTATCTGCAGTGGTAATATTATTTGCAGTATATCTCAGTTTTGACATTTAACATTTAAAATAACCAGCTTCACTTGTTTAATAGCAACCTAGCTTTAAAAACCACACGTATTATAAATGTAAAGCAACAGCTGTTTCATAAAGAAAGTATTCTGGAACAGCTAAGTCTATTAGATCCGGACTTCAATGATCTGGACAGTCATTAAATGACATCAAAATATACAAAAAACAAACAGCTAAATCCAATATTTCTCTGGAGTTTTGATCTGACGATCATATAGCTAACATTATTAGAACAGACTGAGTTTATATAAATCAGACTTACATTGAGAAGTGGCAGATATGTAAGCACATGCATAGTCTCGAGTTTTACATATGCTAGGAACACTGGCATGACAGCATCTGGGGTGGTTTCAGCTGCCAAGTCATACCATCTTCTAGCTAAATGTATATCCTAAACATAAAAAATAATTTCTAAAAATAGCAATTTGCTTTGGTAAAATACAGCTATTGGAAACTGCCACTAATCTTAGTCAGGTTTACTTCTATATAGACATATGCATGTATTTTCTAGAAAGAACATAATTGTAGAACTTTTTTAGAGTCATTTTGCTTGAATGTTCTGAAGAGACAGTATTGGATATGAACCAAAGATCTTAAGATGTTTCATGTTGAAAATTATTAGACAGCAGAAGGTTCTAGTTATGAATCATTAATTACTTGGATTCTATCGTTATTTTCTAGACATGGCTTAGATAAAGAAATCAAGAGCCAAAGCCCTACAACTGATATTCTCATGTGTGTGATGGCTTTCCCATTGCTAATGTCCATTCTTTACAATCTCAGGACACAACATAGAGATTCCTGTCTGGGAGGGGAAAAAATGCTTCTGCACAGAATGAAACACTATACTCAGGCAACACATTTTAGGCATCATGAAAAAGCCTTGGATTGTAAGTCACTGTAGTGCCAGGAATGGGCTAAAATAACTTGTCCAAGTCTGGATATGATGCCTATTCACTTGCGGAGTAGGCTGTAAAATGTTGTGGGCTGGTCTTAAGCCTTTTCTCAACTAGCGCTCTTCCAAAATACTGGATATATTAGTCTATAGTTTCCATAATTCCCAGCTAACATGCCCAAAAAGCGCTGGGTGAAAATGATGGAGATCAGAGTTCAATACGTTAGTGGGGGAAGGGTTTTTCTGAATTTTCAGTTCTCCATGACAAAATAAAACTAATTTGTACTGTACAATCTACTAATTTGAATTTTATAACTGAAGTAGCAGATGTCATGGTCCACTTATTTCTTAATGCTTTACATGTTCTTTAGTCAACAACATTTACATTAACATTTAACTTAGAAAAATAGCCATTTGGTTTTCAACTGATTAAAGCTCATCCTATTGCATTA
The DNA here is from genome assembly GCF_001527695.2 of Protobothrops mucrosquamatus. Classification (NCBI taxonomy): domain Eukaryota; kingdom Metazoa; phylum Chordata; class Lepidosauria; order Squamata; family Viperidae; genus Protobothrops; species Protobothrops mucrosquamatus. Next base: position 22,787 of record NW_015386250.1, on the reverse strand, counting down.
GAAATTGTTTTGTTTTGTATTAGTTAACTAGAATGTTTACAATAAATATTAACATTAGTGTTTGAAACAACCGCATGGCTAAATTACTTTACCTGGGAAACACCTAAACCATGTTCATGCATGTATGCCAGATTGAACATGGCTTCAGCGTTGAGTTGAGTTGCAGCAAGAGTATAATAAGTTACTGCTAAAGCATAATCTTTTGTTGTTCCAAAGCCATAGAAGTAATAATCTCCAATTTTAACTCTGGCAAATTCATTACCTGTAAAACAAATACATGGAAGGGATAAAGCTCGTGGTGGAGGTGGTGGTGATGATGATTTTATTGTGTATCCTACACATTGTCTATAGTCTTGAAATGATGACAATAAGCTTTTCAGAATCATAATTTTCCACTATCTTTTGAAGAATCTTGGGAAAGTACAAACATATATCCTACATGGGTATTTTAAAGTATTTATATTCTACCTTTCTATCTACAGGGGGTTTGAAGACAGCTAAAGACATACAACAAACACTTAAAATATAAAACAGTGAATATCTTCATAATTATCCCTAAGAGCTTGTGTAAAGAAACAAAAAAGGGGACTGAGTCTATTTCCTGGCTATCAGTGTATTTCATGGTTTGGAAGCAACTTAGGAAGAGGTTCTCTGCAATGTGCCAACAAAGAGGCCTCAGAATCAGAAGGTGAGAACCAGTTTAAGGTTGCCTGCTGATCTTATAATCTTAATGGTTTCTTATCAAGATGGACTTTTTGATAGGGAGTAGAATTGACTTACTGTCTCTCCTTGTATAAAATTCAATTCCATTTAAATCCGTAAAGTCCTCAAACATCTTATTTGATTTCTGAAAATGTTAGGCATTCCATAATAAAACTTTCAAAGCAGCTGACGGCAGAGTAATTAAATTATATTTATGTTGTAAACTTTCAACAGAATTTGCCATTACATGAAAAATAATCTATTTCATAAAGTTCAACTATTTTAAATCTATACGATAGTTTTGATCAGTAACTAGATAGAATTCAACTCATTTATGTAAAGGAGACCATCTTTTACCATTTGCAATTCACAGAATCTACATTGAGTGGACAGGAGATTTTATCTATTTTATAAAGAGAAATTATTCAATTGTTATCATCCAGCATTACTCTATTTTATGATCAAACTCTAAAGCAATATTATTAATATAAAACCTATTAGCCAGAGAACATTGGTAAAACGTTCTAGTCCTTTAGGGGGGGAAAATGAACTCTGACTCTCTCTCTGGTAATAGAAATGTAATGGGTTCCTTACTTTGAGCTGGACATCTCTTGATTACATGGAAATAACCATGAAATCTCTTGGCAATAATGTGGAAGTGGTTTACCATCTCCTTCTTCCAAGCAGGCTATAAATTAAGTCTAAGAGAGTTTGGCAGGTTGATAGCACTTGTCTGCTTAACTTCTACAAAATCTAGTCACCATCAGGGCACAGAAAAGGAAGAGGCATACTGTAGTTGCTGTACTTGAGCAGGAATTAAAGGTACATAGCTAAGTATTCACTCTCCCATGAGTTTATTTCTGTGCTCTGAACACTCACAAAGAGGCAGGTCAAGGAACTGAACAAACAACTTTCTTTAACAAACAAAACATTCTTTTTTTCTGACAGAATGAAATGACTTGCATGAAATAACAATAAAGTAAAGCAATTTAAAGCTTTTAAGGCTATCTTCTCCATACTAAAAATAAAATGGGAAGCAATAAGAAAGTCATTAAGCGAAAATTGACTGGTACTGTGTTTTTTTCCTCCTGAACTGATTTCAACCGTTGGTTAAAATGGTATAAACATGAAAATAGGCCAAACAAAAACAAACAAAAAGAAGCAAAGAACAAACCCCAAATAGGTATATTGTTGGTTTTTAATACTGTCTTCTTTTTCTTCTTGCTGGATTTTGTTTTCATTTAATTGTTATCTGTAAGCAGCCTAGACTCACTACAGAGTTGGGCAGACTCAAAATAGAAACAGACAAACATAACATTTAATATAAAATGAGTGTCTAAGAAAATGCCATCTTAATATTTTAGTGTTGTCTGCATATTCTGTATCCAAAATACTACATGTTTCTTTGGGATGGTTTTACATAATAACATAACTAACATAAGAGTACAAAAGATGAATAGGGAACTGGAGGCTAAAACATATAAAGAACGGTTGTTGGAATTGTATATATCTAGTTTGATGAAAAAAGGGACAAGGGGTGACAGGATAGCAGTATTCCAATATCTCAGGGGTTGCCACAAAGAAGAGGGAGTCAAGCTATTCTCCAAAGCATCTGAAGGCAGGACAAGAAGCAATGGGTGGAAACTAATCAAGGAGAGAAGCAACCTAGAACTAAGAAGAAATTTCCTGACAGAACAATTGATCAGTGGAACAATCTGCCTCCAGAAATGAATGCTCACTGGAGGTTTTAAAGAAGAGATTGGACAACCATTTGTCTGAAATGGTATAGGGCAGGGGTAGTCAACCTTGGCTCTTTTATGACGCGTGGACTTCAATTCCCAGAATTCCTGAGCCAGCTTAGCTGGCTCAGGAATTCTGGGAGTTGAAGTCCACGCGTCATAAAAGAGCCAAGGTTGACTACCCCTGGTATAGGGTTTCCTGCCTGAGCAGGGGGTTGGACTAGAAGACCTCCAAGTCTTCTAGTCCAACTCTGTTATTCTGTATTCTGTAATCGTTTCTTGCTACTTAGCTGTAAAAGCACAAAGAGAGGAAATTATGTTAATAAAACAAGATTGCTTTTAACTCTGTTCATACCTTGACTTGCAGCTTGCTTCCATAAGAGAAGAGCCAATGGGTACACTTGATTTTTATGTAGAAGTTTAACTTTTTCTGTAACAAAATTGTGGCATCACACATCTTAAGGCAGTCCATCTATTGCAGAATGCAAGGATGAGCTTAATAGGATTTTCCCTTACCAGATTCCATGATGTAAGCTGAATTAACCTGAGCTTCTTCATAGCCCATTTCAGCTAGAAAGGCATATTGAACAAGAGATGAGTCCATATTACCAGACTGGTAAGCAAAGTATGCTGTCCGGAACATTTCTGACCATTCTCCTAGCTCACATACAGTTTTATAAAGCTGAGGAGCACAAAGAAAGCTATTAAAAACCAGCAAATAATGATTGGAGTATTTGGTATCTCCTGTTTTGATTAACAAATTTCATGTTTATGTACTACCTTTCTTGAGATCAAATAAAAGGTATACACCCCACTTTACAAATAGTTATACTGGAAAAAAGAGTGATGATCTATTGGAAGTGATACACTGGAAGTGTAGATTTGAGTGAAGGTGTCTCTGTGTCAGTCCTTCAAGGTAGTTCAGACAAGAAGAACCAACCATGAGTATAGGATATTAACATTATCTTTATTGTAAGGTAATGTTGCAAGTCTGAAAGCACCCCTCCTCTCTCCCTCACGTTTAGTCTTTCAAAAACTAGGGAAGGGTCCCTTCTGAGATGCTTTCTCCATCCCCATCTCTATTTCAGATTCAGATTTTGTTTATCAGGTCATCAGATCGGTTCTTCCTATCTCCCAAATTCATTCGAACGTACAATTACATTCTGATCCAAGAACAGCCCTCTCATCACTACACAGCACTGAAAAACTAAAGTTAAAAAAGGCTTGCTTTTGATACCAAGCCGTGGTGGTGCAGTGGTTAGAATGCAGTACTGCAGGCTAACTCGCTGCTCACTCCAGGAGTTTGATTATGAACGGTTCAAGATTGACTCAGCCTTCCATCCTTCCGAAGTCGGTAAAGTGAGGACCCGGACTGTTGGGGGGGCAATATGCTGACTCTGTAAACCACTTAGAAAAGGCTGTAAAGCATCTGTGAAGTGGTATATAAGTCTAAGTGCTATTTCTATAGTTAGTTTTATATTAGCTACTTTTTAAAAAATACTAAAAATATTATGTAATATATAATAGAATAAATTATGACTAACACAGATCAATAAAAGTTCAATACAACTAAGCCCCCCAAAACATGACTATACAACTTAAGATGACTATACAACTTAAGCAGAATTACACCATAGTGGCTTTAAAAAGGAAGAGTCATCTTCCAGGTAGTGAGTGATCAACCGTTATCTGTTCTCAGGAAAGGGGAAAAAATATGTCACTGCATGAACTGAATGTTACTCTTCAAAAGAAAAACTACAAGTACTGCCAATAGATATTCTCTCAAATAATATTTCAGTCCAGTAGTAGAACCTTCCCACTCTCAAATGAGAATTATGGAGGTGATGAAACAGCTTAAAAATAGATGTCCCTTCCTATAGTACGCCTATAAAGGAGATCTGTGCAAGTTGGAGGTCACCTAATGGGACTTATTTTCAAATGTAAATATCTTTATCCTGATTTCTGTAGTCTTTGGTGTTCCTGCTCCTGAACAGTAGATTAGATACCATAGAACAATTCAAGACAGAACATTTCAGGGTTAAATTTGGAAGGAAGGGTTCTCCCTACATCCACAAGCATCTTCCAGCTATTTGGATCCTGTTACAATAATCTCATTTTGTTGAATGGTGTTTATTCAAATAATCGTATGTGGGTGAGATCCCTCTCCCCTCCCTCCAATACCAACTGATACAGGACAGTAAGAGGATAATATGACAATAGCTGTTGATTCAATTACTTGTAAGGATATTGTGATTATCTTAAACAGATGGTTGCAGCTACTTACTTCCACTGCATTTTGACATGATTTAAACACTCCAGTTCCTTCAGCATACATCTGAGCCAAATAGTATATTGCAAGGAGATGGTCATTTTCAAATGCCAAGTAAAAATATTTGTAGGCAAGTTTAAAATCTCTTCTCACTCCTAAACCATCTGAAACAAAGTTTAATTTGGGAGTTTTGGATTTTCAGTAGGAAAGAGGGAGGGAGGGAGGAAAGAAGGAAGGAAGGAAGGATTTAGGACTTACTATAATACATGACTCCTAGCTGAAATTGGGCATTGTCATATCCTTTCTCAGCTGCTTTTTGAAAGTACCGAAAAGCTTCAGTGTAATTCTGAAAAGTAAATAAACTTTGATGATTCAAAGCAGAGTTGTAATTCTTCTCTAGTTTTTTATTGCTTCATCAAGGCCTCAAAAATTATTTAATGCTAAATTATTAGAAAACAGGATTCAATCCTACATTCAAAGTCTGCACATGCTGACAGTTTTTGAACTCTTTGGGGATATTACCCTACATTAGATTGAACTTTTCCCCCCATGATTTTACTCATTAATATGTAGGATATGAAAAAGGCCTAATGAAATTAAGACTTACCAGTGGGACACCTCTCCCTTTTAAATAAAGAATACCAAGCCCCCAGAGTCCAACAGAATTACCCTAAAGAATATGAGAGATAGTTCCATTTAGACATATCAGTAATCTTCATCAATAAAACTGACAAGTACTAAGTGATGGTTCATATTTCTACCTTCCACAATATTTGCCTTGATGAATATCGATCCATTTCTGGTCCAAAAGCATCAGATTTAATCTCAGTATTATTGTTATCCATATGTATTATGTATGTCCTATATGATTATTGGTATGGTATTATATGTTCAACTGTGTGCTCATTGTGTCAGTACAGAAGTGCTACACTTACATACAATTCCATATTTCTCTTTCTTACTATGCAAGACTCCCTAGCTAAATTAAATAAACATTTCCACAAGTTCCTTGAAATCCATGCAAAGTCCAAGCAAAAAATATTTTAAAATTAGTACATTACCTTTTCTGCTGCCTTGGTGAAGAACTTCAAAGCAGTAACATTATTCTGAGTCACAGTATTTCCATATAAATACATCTGCATATATTAAAAGGACACAGTTTAGCTGATGGATATATAATACCTTAGTGAAAATTCCCGAAGAAACTGTTATGCGCTGTTCCTTTTTTTCCCCCTCTGTATTTTGTAGCTGACCTAGTTTTATTTACAGGAAGGAATAGAAAATAATATGAGCCCAAAGTGATCTCAGGAAACAAAATATGTACCTTTCCAATGAATGCCATCCCAGCTGCATTCCCTGCATTTGCTGCTTTTAGGAAGTAGTAGAAAGCTTTCTGATGAAAAATAGCAAGGAAAAGTTAGCATTTCTATAACAATGTACTTTCTAATTTGGGCTTTTAGGATTTTTTAATTATTATTTCATATACAAAGGGAAAGAGAAAAAAGGGGGAATGAGAAATTAAAAGAAAAAATTAAAAAAGTTCTTGAAAACAATGTATCTTCTCTGGCAGTGGTTTTTAATTGTTTATCAAAAAGTACTGCAAGATCAGAATAATCCCACACTGATTCTAAAACTGACAATACTGTAATTCAGTGGCTTCAGATTTTGCTAATGCACTTGGATCTGTTCGTGAAATTAAGAAAGTTAGGATTTGGTTCTGAGATTATTATTTTTTTTCTCTCCCAATTTTAGGAAATCCAGTTTTCTTTTGAAAAACTCAACTTGAAACGTGATGGGAAAGTAAAAGCCCAATGTTTCCTAGCATTTAAATCTGAGGTGGGATCCAAAAGAGAAGTTAAGCTTTATTCTGCTCAGATAATGCTGATGAAATTCCCACATTGCCATCATTTCTCACGTTGCTATTGTACTTCATTTGAAAAAAAATAGCATCAACCTTTCAACTGCATTTGGAACATACAAGAATTTAAAAGAACCTGTATACATGTTTGCTGCATTTTAACTACTACCCATTAAAAATGGGTAACCAGGATAGCCTTTAGATGGGAGTTCTTGGAGTTTTAATGTATCATTAGGATACTGGGATTAAAAAAAGCATATTTTTAAACATATTGAAAATTGAGAATTGTGCATATTAATGAATGTTAATGGAAATCTGAATATACATACAGCATGGTCTTTTTCTAGTCCTTTTCTTCCCTTAAAATGCAGCTCTCCAAGATACATCTGGGAAAAATGAATTGTTGGTGTGTAAAGTGAATAAACTACATCAAATGGCAAAAGAATAAGATCTTGGAGAACTGTATGGAAATATGGTATCTCCATAACAATTATATCCTGCAATTATACTAAGTAATCTCTTCATGGATCATTACCTTGTAAAATTTGAAGGGCTTTACATAGTCCAATGACATTATGAAGTACATAAGTAGAAAGGCTTACTCCGGGGGAAAAAATACCTATAATGGGCAGGTCACAGACAAAGTATCAGGTTAAATATGCTCCCCTGAGAAGCAAATATCAATTCACTTCAGTTTATTGCCAAGACAGCCAAATGGATATTTACAATCAGGATATAATTCTGAATAAATGGAGTGGCCATCATAACTAGCATATGAGTGTTAAAGATAATGTCCAGACACAAGCCCTAAAGAAAAAAAACCTCATGGAAAAATGAAGAAACAAAAAAGAATTATCACAAAAAAGAAACCAAAAGCACTACTATGTATGAAAGTATGCTCCCCCAAACCTGGAAAGTTAAATGTGCTATAGAAAACACTGTTAATCATAAAGCTGCAGAGATTGATGAAATATCAGCAGAATTGTTTAAAGTCTTGCAAAATGTTATTGTTAACTAGGCAGATTTTCGCATGGGAAAATCAGAGCTGGTTTTGCTTCTTCAGTTTTGAGATGTGTACTCAATAAAGATTTATCTTTTATGGCATTTCAAAGCCTTGAAGACTCCTTGATTTTGAGTTCGTCAATCAGACAGTTGACATAAGGACAGTGTTGAGCAGCAATTCTATTTCAGATGATGTTTTTCCATACTGCTTCAGATCGTCCATGTAAAGGAGGGATAGTCTGGCAGATGTTTTTGATGTTTGATAGCCATGGCCTGATTTATTCAGTAGTGTTGAAAGAGGAATCAGTGGAATGACAAATAGTAGAAGTGATAGTGAATCTCCTTGAAATATTCCTCTCTTGATATTAACCTCTCCCAGTCTCTCACCATTGACCTGCAACTTGTGATCAGTCTGTGCCATCTTCTTGCAGCAGTTAACTAGGTAGTCACTGTTTCTTCAGCTTCTTTGCATAGGCAGCACTTATTGTTGCTGTCTTCTTAATTCTGGGTTTGTATGTATTTTTGTTTATTATTATTATTATTATTATTATTATTATTATTATTATTATTATTATTATTATTATTATTATTATTATTATTATTATTATTACTGTTGTTGTTGTTGTATCTGTCTGTCTGTCTGTATTGTGCAAACCCAGCCCATTAGATTAATTGTGAATTCAGAAAGTGGGTTAATGCCAAAACCAAGTTAAGATCTTATGTGAAGCAAGCCAGGAGGAAGAAATTTAGGAAAATTCTCTTACCTGTATTTGTGTGTTTCCTCTTTCAGCCAAAAACTTAAAGTATTGATATAAATCCCAGTCTAAGAATTCTTCATTAAGCTCTTCTGATCTTTCCATCAGTCTCACTCTTTCAACTGGTATGTCTTCATTTTTTTCTAATTCATTAGCTACTATTGATAACAATAATAATAACTTACATTATCAAAACAGCTACTGTAGTTTATAAGATTTAAACACTACAAAATCATCCTTCAGGTGATAGAGAAAACGAACAACTGTTATAGATTTAGTAAAACAAATGGCAGAGACAAAATAGACAACATTTTGGAAATCAGGTGCTTTTTTATCAGCTGCAATACAATAGATGCAGTGGAAGATATTATATCACACATTTAATTCCAAGTAGATTAGCACAAATAGCCTAGAGTTATTCATCAAAATATTGGATGGGTTGCAATCAGAAAAGAATATGTGGTGGAAGTTGAAAGGGGATGCCATATTGGAAGACAATATTCAAAGAATTATAACTAAACAAAAAGTAGAGTATGTGCCACAATTACATATTTTTGAGGGTGATGATTTAAAGTAAACAAAAATGTCCAGTTGCTTGATAGTGAAATGGGTAGAGAAGAAAGAAAGAAAGAAATAAATTATATTCTTATTCCAGCTGCAAAATTGAGAATTTCTGAATAACCTATCATTGGATAATTAGCTGGCAAAAAAATTGCTTTTATGGAAAAAGTGACTAGTAAAACCTGAATACTGACTATGGAAGGGGATGAATCACATTTTAGTCAAATCTGGAAAGATTATATAAATTAGGATTTCTATTAATAAATTGAGTGCTATGTATGTTTCTGCTGTTATCTTGTTGTCTTTTCTTCCTTTATTTATTTATTTGAATTTATTGCAGAATATTAAAAGAGTATGCAAAATATAATATTATATTTAAAATACTAAAAATATTTTTTTAAAGAAAATGGAAGGTGTATGACTGGAAAATGAGTACTGTGATCCTAAACATTTGCCCACCAAAACATGCAAGCAAAATGGAGTTAAATCAAAAATTATCCAGAGTGGATTTAAAAAATATCTATTCACATTGAGGGGAAAGGAAGATGATATTCTAACACCATTACATGAAATTCCACTGATGCAATCTTTTCTTTTTTTTAAAAATGCTCCAGGTAGTCAAAGCCAAGTGGCTCCTTGATATGAAAAAAAAAAATATTTATTTTATCTGTTTTATCTATTTACATTATTTTGCATTGCTTGTCACATAGTTTGCACAAGAACTGATATAATAATACAATTTCTTTAGTACTTTTTATGTTTTCTGTTATGGAAATGCTTATATAGATTGACATTCATGTCTCAGTAGAAAAAGCTATATACACAATGGCAGGATTCAAATCACATCTCTTTTCCTTTATTCCCTGCTGCTTGGCCTGTTACCTTAGTTTCTCCATTCAGAGAGTAAACAGTGAACTGGCTACCTTGGTAGAAAGCAAATTTCTTTTTTTCACCTCTAACCTTGAGCAGGAGATTGTTTGGGACAATTTTGTGGCTCAGTTGAGTTTCTACCCATTTCAGCAAGCAGGAGGGGAAGGGCCACATCAACAATACACTGGTCAATACAGTTTTGATTTGGTTATTACTTCTCAGTTAATGCACTGCTTTCAACAAATGCCCACACATTTTTCATTAACTGTCACATTTTTCATTAACTGTTTGGCAGAACAGAGGGATCCATCATTATAATGAGCACCTCAGGACTGTAATATTGGGTGTGTCCAGATGTAGAACCTCAAATTGTAGCCTTTGTTTTGAAGGCAAGCTTCATGTTCCTAGATTCCTACCAAAAAAGCAAAGTCATAGGTAGCGGGGTTCATATATCTGAAAACACAAGATATTCATGCTATAATGTGGAGGAAGGTTTCTGCCCTCTGCACATTCAGAGAACCAACGGATTGTGTACCAGGACCCCTAAATTCTATTTACGGGTTTTAGGGACTGAGGTTTATGTAGATTACTGTTGTGCACTTAGTAGAATCTTTTTAGTTTTTGGAGAAGTTTTTTTTTAACTGCTCTGCTCAAGGACATTTCAGAAGTAAGAATCTTTTCATTTTTCTTTGTGCACTTATGACTGCCTTTAAGCACTACTTTGTATTCCAAATAAATGGATCCTAATGTTTTTTTGAGAATTTTCCCCTTTTATATTGTGTAAAGTGAGGAATTCCCCCCCCCCATTTTTTCTATAAAGGTCTTAAACTACTATACATTTTAAATCAACTGTACATTCAACATACTAAGAGCACTCACCAAACTTTGCAACTTTCTTATAATTAGTTAATGCTGCGTCACAATTCTTTGGGACATTGATTCCTAACCAGTAACGATAACCCTAAAAAAAGAAAAGAAAAATCAAAATGATTTTCCTTATTATTTAGGAATTTAGAACCCGAAATAATTGAAACATATGTTTTACAAACCATGATCATCCGAGATTCAAGATTTCCTCCAATACTAGCAAATGTGTAATATACGAGTGCCTAAGGAAAAAAAAAATCATGCTAGAAATATATTTTGAATGCCATTTTAGACCAGATTTAACAGACCAAAGTGTTTCTTTTTACCTTTGCCTGATTATGTTCGACTCCTATTCCATATGATGACAAGAATCCTAATACCTAGAGAACCAAAAGAGCAACAACAAAAAGTCTCTTTACCAACTTAACAAAATTTGTTAAATTAAAATCTTTATGATAAAGTTACCTTGATGTGGTTTTATCAAAATTTCCTGCAATGATTAGCTTCGATTTACTCCTGAATAAAGAACGAATTGGCATATTTACCTTAACTTACTATGGTGAGATTTAGGGAAGGTCTTTGCACAGTAAAACTCTATTATATTATTTCTGTCCAAACGCTTCTCCATTCAAGTGATTTTACTATAAATTCTGGGGTCCTGAAAACTACACAAATGTTTGAAGCTGAAATTACTTGGTCTTCCTGTTGATAAGGAATAATATTACAGTGATCCTGGGCACACAACCATTTGTATTTGTAACTGTGTAGACTGCTCCATATTTCATGCAGTAGCACTAAATAGCTGGATAGCATCCTACTAAGAGTGCCGGATCAATGCAGAAGATAGCCCTCTAAGTAAAATGAATGAATGAATGAATGAATGAATGAATGAATGAACGAACGAGCGAACGAACGAACGAATGTTCATCTGTGCTAATTTCTCATTGACAATTACTCTGTGAAAAGCAACTGGTTTGCAGAGGAAGAGGAGGTTTCATAAGGAGGCCAATGAGATCACATTTCCTTTTTAAAGTTGATCAGGGAAAGAATAAGCAATTTGCCCACCACTACTTGGGATCAGGTGTATCCAAATTTCTCTGGTGTCCTAATTTATATCATGTTGAATCTGAAAGAGGAGACAACCTGCTCAATAATATATGAAGGATAAACTAAGAAAAGTAAGAATAGCTTTGCCAGTTGAAGAGGAAGCTAAAGAAAACCATACAAATAGTAATTGAATAGAAGAATAGAATAAAAACGTTATGGTCACTTTAAATGTACACTAATCAGCATACATTAAAATGAAATTTCATTGCATTCAGCTCTCAAAAAATACCTTTATGCATATACCTCTCACACACATATGACACAGAGAAACATCACAATCTATTTCGAATGTATACATATGCATGGCAAAATAAAAGAATACTGGGAATTTACAAGACGGATGGCATAAGGAACAAAGCTGTTACAGAATCTAGTAGTTCTGCAATAAATACTTCAAAACCTCCTCCCAGAGGAGAGCAACAAAAACAGACTGTGAAGTGTGTGTGGGGGGGTCTCTAACAATGCTTTGAGCTGTACGTACAAGCAGTATCCTGAATAATGAATAAAATAATTTTGCTACAGACAAAAAATGTAAGAAAATTAGTAGGCATAAGGTCTTCCCCTACCCATAAAGCCAACGAAATAAATACTTCTTTTTCAGCACAAAAATCTGGCAAAAAATCCTGTTTTTCTCATTCCAGAGCTCATGACTTGGAATCATGGATGTTACATGAAAACAGTTTCCAATTGGGTGTTCAGGAAACAGTTTGAGCATGGGACCAATTATCTAGAGAGGCAGTGGATTCTCCTTCCCTGTAGATGTTCTAGAGTAGTGATGGCAAATCTTTTAGAGACCGAGTGCCCAAACTGCAACCCAAAACCCACTTATGTATCATCGGGTGCCAGGTGGGCATGACCCATTGGGTGGGTGTGGCCAATTAGATGGGTGTGGCCCATTGGGTAGGCGTGGCTGCGGTGGTAATGGCAGACTGTGTGGGACTAAAAAGTTCAATCAATCAATTTCAACTTTGCGAGATTTTTTTTTCCCATGAGAAGTTGAAATTGATTGATTGATTGATTGAATCTTTTTTTTCTTTTGCACAGGGAGCCGGAGGCCTAAAGGGAAAAGGTTTTATAAAACGCAGCTGAAGGCCTAGGACTGGAACGACGACGCGCGTGCCCAAAGAGAGGGCTCTGCGTGCCACCTGTGGCACACGTGCCATAGGTTCGCCAACACGGTTCTAGTGGAAGCTAAACAGAAATCTCTGGGATTATTTATTGATTGAAATTGTATAGCTGCCCATCTCAACTATGTAATTCTAGATAGTGCACAATAAACAAACAAACAAACACAATATATAAAACATTACAAGGTTCCAAGGTTCCCAAAAAGCTCTCTCATAATGATTATCCCATACATGTAGAGCTCAGTTAACAGCCTGGCCCCAATGTCTGATTGAAAAGCTGGATCCAAGGCTTTCCAGAAAGCTAACAGGATTGCTGCCATCTAGATCTCAGGGGAATATTGTTCAATAGGACAAGCACATAATAGAGGAATCCATGCTTCCAGGGTCCCACTAAATGATATGGTTTCATAGAAGAAATCCAGTGCAAGCTCATCCTGACACCACTTGGATAGGGCAGCCATGTTGCTTTCCATAGTCCAACCTATCTTTTCAACCATCATGCCAAAACCAACCACACTCCCCTTTCCAAACTCTATTGCTTCCTACAACCACCCTGCGGATGGAAGGCAGCATTCTGGTAAATCAGTCACACCATCTCCAACCCTATTAGAAAGCACATTCCCAGAGGATCTTAAATCCAGTTTTTAACCTTATTAAAGTTCACCCTTGTTAACTTGACCATAACTCCACTACAATTTTCCTTTGCTGTTGTTACTGCCAACCCTTGCAGCAATGCCTATCACGTTCTACTCCTCTCTCGCTGCCATTGTTACTGATGTCATTCCAGCACCAGCTGGAAGTTGTTATTGGCAGTGGGCTCCGCACTCCTCCACTCCCAATCCTACTCCACAATTGCTACTAATCCACCTGTGTGCTATTCCTTGCCAACCCTCCAATGACATCTCCAGCAATGGTGGCAATGGTAGCCACCATGACTGGCTGTTGCTGCTGCCACTCCAAACCCAGACAGCCATCCTTTAGCAATGGTTACTACTGTATCAGAGTTGTTGTCACTACCCCCATTGCTCCAGATTGAAAGCTCCACTTCTCTCATCATGCAACTGTCTGCAGGTCAAATAACTTTCTCTACTGCTTTTGTAGTCTTACCAAAATAGTAGTCTTCCAGGTCAACTCCACTTTCCAGCTTTCTCCAACCCTATATCCACTACCATGCAACCCTCCATCCCTCTCAGATCTATGCAACCTGAATTATATTCCTTCTCCAGTCCTCTATCCTCACACATAAATTGAACACCACCTTCTCTGATATCATTTTGAAAAAAATGTAAAGCTGGCCTTTTAACATTCTTATAAATGTACATTCCAGCTATATACTGTCTTCAGAGAATTCAGGCTTAAGTCTTACTCTATCTTTTTGATCAGTCAATAAATTTGTGGGTATATTTTATGCATATATGCAAAAATTCTTGTAAAATTAGTCAGCTGAATTCATTATTTACTTACCCCCTAGTTGAGATCTCTTTGTTCCATGTACATACACTTATTTCCTTTCAATTATTAATTATTCATTTTAAACTGAGTAGTAATTATTTAAAGCTGCAGTTAATTAAAGAAACACATACAGTCTGGCTTCTATGGGACCCTTCTTCAGCTAAAAGCTTATACAGTGATACAGCTGCTTTTACGTTTTGAGGACCATTATATCCAAAGAGCATATCAGCTGCCAGTTGTTCCATAATTCTTTGGCTTTCTTTTTCTTCTGCTTCAAGACGACGTCGGTGGTTTCTGTTTTAAAAAAAAAGACACATTTCAGACTTAGTCATGTTGGTCTCTCCCATATATGTAAATATGAAAAAGTAGCTGCAATGTGAAGTTCCCACCTCTTGATGCATACTAACTGGGTCAATTAAAAATTTACCGTCTCATTTAGAATTTGATGATGGTCAACTTTGTGCACGATGAGCCAGTTTGACCACTGAGGAAAGTGCAAAAAACAGATGTAGAGAAGTGTCTTCATCTCAACAGTCCCTGGGTCTGTTTCTGCCTAGCTTATCATTAATTAGATAAATCTGTATTTAAGAGGCAAAGGAAATTTGCACTGTCTGTCTGTCTCTCATAATTCCATCTCTTTAAGATGTAGATTGGATAGAAGCAAGTTTATGAACTTTTTGTTCAAAAACTTTCTGTCTTCATATATATATTTTTAAATTTATATTTACTTTCATTATAATCATTGATAGCTGGTCTAATCCACATATGACATTTAAAACATCTACATTAGGACCATTTTCTCTTTTTAATGGGATGTTCTGCTACTTAGTTAGTATTTAATGCTGTTGGAGAAGGAATAGTTGTGAAGTTGCTGGAAGATTATTAGGTTGAGAGAGATAAAAAAAGTTTAATGACAAGTATGGATAAGATAAGAGCCTGGAAAGACTCAGATTTATAGCTCCTACTTTTGTGTTCAGAGTCTGATTATTATGGAGAAAATACTTAGGTTAAACTGCTAATTTAAAATATGGAGAAATGTGAGAATATGGAGAAGTGCCATATAAAAAAAGATAAGAGGAAAAAATCAAATCCAACAGCCCAGAGAGAGAGGGAGGGAGGGAGAGAGGGAGGGATTTAATGACTAGAATGGATAAGATAAAAGCCTGGAAAGACTTAGTTTTATAGCTCCTAATTGTGGGTTCAGAGGCTGATTATTGTGGAAAAAATACTTAGGTTAAACTTTGAGAAAACGTCTGCTAATTTAGAATATGGAGAAATGTCATAGAAGAAAAGTAAGAGGAAAAAAAGTCACACAGGACTAAGCCAAAACCAGGATAGAATAGAATAAATAGAGTGCTTCCTCTTGAAGGTAGAATATGTACTAAATATTAAGGTGACCAACCGTCCTCCTTTAGGGAGGACAGTCCTCCTTTTGTAAGTTCTGTCCTCTCTCGAAAAGTGTCCTCCTACATGTCCTCCTTTTCGATATTTGAAGACTAATCTGTAAATCTCCGTATTCGATCGATGCCAATCTGATCCGTTGTGTGTGATGTGACGTATTGTATTTGACATGACGATTCGTCAAGGCTTGGTACAGTGTGGCGAGACACGATTATGAGATGCATGCGCTCCACACAGAAGAATTGTTTTGAGAGAGTGCGTCGCGCGCAAGAGTGCGCTGCACGCAAGTGGCTTTGTTTACTTCTTACCAAAACACGACACGGCACACACACACGCATCAGACTCACTTTTTTGTCTTCAATTTATTTGTGCTCTCCTTCTCATTGTAAAAAAGTTGCTCACCTTATAAATATGTACTGAAGAGACAGCAATAGTAACTAAAACAAGATTCAAAGCAATAGTGAATCCCCACTGAAGATACTGAGGAATTGTGGAGAAGCATATAACATATAGGAGGATAAGAAGCATAAAGGAAAAAAGTGAAATGTAAAGGAAGTTAATTAATCTCTAACCTCCCTGCCTCAGCATATTGGTATCTACCACTGCAGCAAGGGTAGAAAGCATATTTGGGTGACTGGAAGAAGACTTAGATCCATGTTGGAGTTGCTCTGAGAAGCAATAACTGAAACCAGGCAGAAAATATTAATTGAAGGAAAGGTGACGTTTCATGTCAGAGACAAAGTTTAATTCTGCACTCAACACAAGTAGGCCTGGCAATATACAGATGAAAAATTAAAGAGCTGGTATGTATGTAGTATGGTATGTATGTAGTTTGAGGAGGCAACTGTTAATGTACTATACTTAGTTACAATTATGACACAGAAATATCATATCCTGATTTCAGATAGCAATCTGATCTCATTAGTGTTTTTTTAAAAATCACATTATACTATCATATTGTTTCACCTTAGCCAGGCTGGATGTGTTGCACTCTGCAGTCCTTTTTGAATGGTTTAAGGGCATTCCTATGCACCATCGGTTGTATCCATGTGGTGATGGCTCTATAGAAACCCTAAGCCATATGCTGCTTCATTGTTCTTTATATAAAGACTCTAGACAGAGTCTTATATATCCGATATTGAAGAAGTTTCCAGGTAGGGGATATGAATTTTATCTAAAGTTGCTACTTTCAGATAAGGATCCAAAAATATCAATATAGATTGCCCAATTTCGTGCCACCATTTGCACAATACGTCACACCATTATCAAGGTCTGAAAAATTTTAATATGATGTTTTATTTTGAGAATTTCGGATTATATTACATTGATTGTTTGATGGTTTTATAGTCTGTAAATATGGAAGTAAAATTGTCACTGCTGTTATACTTTGATTATGTCTGGCCTTATGGCTGTAATAAACAGATTGACTTTTGATTGATTATCATATTGTTTGAGGAAGAAAAAACCCTAAATTGATGAAAAAAAGAAAAAGAGTTTTCAAAAATAAACTATATTTAATCTGAGACTGAACTTCTATATATGTACAGAAATGATTACAAAAAGTAGGGGATTTATTATTTTATTTTTTGGCTTTTGACCTTTTGGTCTCAGAGGAATTAGGAGATAGTGAGGTTCCCATACAGGGAGTTAAAGAACAACCTCAGTCTAGAAATATCTTTGTGGATTTGAAATATAAAATTCCTGAATCTGAGAAGTGGAAAGAAACATCAAGGAAAGACATAAAGCTAATTGTAAGTCTACAAGTAAGTATCGATTCCTCCATAGTGGTGGAGCAATTAGCTGACTCAGCAGAAAGCATACTACCATGGCACTGTCCTCCATTGAGGCTGAGTACAACTAGTGAAAAATTCAGAAAGCTTTGTCAACTTTGACAAGGACTTAGGAGTTACCAAACCCAAGAATTTACAGAAATATTTGAAGACAATAAAAGTGCTTTCAATTGTCACAGAAAGCAAAGATTGAGGAATAAAGCGAATGGACATGAGGTAGCACTATGTACAGGATGTACGATAGGGAGGACTTATTAGTATGCAGTAATGATGGCGAATCAAACCACCGACCCAAGATCTGGAGTTCCAGATGCTTCGAGAGAAGATGGGAGTTGTGACTTGGTGCCCAAGATGACAAGGGATATTAGAGAATGTATTATTTATAAGCCTTTTGACCACTCGGGCAAATGGCAAAAAACAAATAAGGGAAAGGTGCTTTAAAGCTGATGGAGCTTTCTGTTTCCTTCCCCCCAATTTTTATCTCTCTTCAAGATGTAATTTAGAATCAGTGAGGCTTTCTTATTCTATATATTTCTTAATTAACCTACCATTTACTTCAAATTAACAAATGTCAATTAGCATTCATTGATAGCTGGGTTAAGACTTTACTCTGCATCCAAAGCGATCTTATTATGAAATACTTCACTTTTAATTAACATGTTCTGGTATTTAATACGCAGTATCTGTTTTGGTTCAGGGCACATCTTCTAACCAAAGCTCCTGCTGAATTCAGCTATCCAATACTTGATTGTGTGCATATATCTATATGGTACAGACGTATATGAATTTAACGTGTTTGCTAGCAGACTACTTCAGAAATGTAAATTTGTCCCATGGCCTTCCTATGATTTCTCCATATCATTGATATCCCCCAAAGAGGAATAAATAGTAGGTGGTATATATATTGTCTAGATTCTCCCTTGCCACTATATAATAATTACCCACCCATTGCAAATTCCCTTCTCCCTCATATTCACCAAAGTGTGAACCTGAGGCACTTCTAGAAATCCTGCAAATAGTGTATGTTTGGAAATTAACATTCCATCTCACATTTTAAACACAAATTTAATTTGATTTTACTGGATCTTTGGACCAGAAGGCAAAACAAGGATTTGATCAGATTGTCCTCATCTATACATTTTGGCAGATGTAGGTTTTCTTCTACCTACTAATTCAGTTGACCAAAGTATCAGATTTATTCGTATCATTGTTGTATACAGGCATTCTTGAGAAATTTATGTAGGTGATTTTCAAAAGCTGACCTTTTATCTTTTGCCACTGATTTGCGTGGTTCCCCTGAACTAAAATAATTTATTATTTAAAATAAGTTTATAGCTTGTTAAATAACTTTTAATAATGTATTATCATTGAATCATTTTAATAACATTTTCCTCATGGAAATATGCAGTGAAGAATGCACATTTTAGAATTAATAAGTAGTTCTTTTAATAATCAATGGTGTGCCATATTTCCTACTGATATATGTTTTGCTCTGCCATCAAAACAAATGAATGGATACTTACTCTTCTTTGCCTTTGTCATTTTTCAAATGTCTCAGTATTTTCTGTCTACTCTGAGAAATACTCTTTTTTTTAATCTCCTCTTTTACTAGAAATTTGACAAGAAAAAAATAAAATAAAATCAGATTTGGAACAAATGCCATTTTGGTCATCATAGCAATCTCTCTTGTGTTTGCATGTGCATGAGTGTCTGTAAGTATTTAATGACCCTATTCCAGTGAAGGCTAGAATCAAATTGAAATACAGATTTCAAGTAAAATTTGCACTTTAACTGAGATATATTTCAAATGTGGTGCATTCAGCGTAATGCAGTTTGTGTTTACAAAAGATAGCTTGCACTGCAGAATCCCATGAAATATTTATAAAGATCTTTTCCTGAAAACCCCAGTCTTTTAATCTACCTACCCATTAGAGATTAGCACTCTCTGAAGCTGTAATAACAGGAAGCAATTCTATTGTCCAGTTTCTATAATTTCTGTCATTGCTCTGTCATTTTTGGCAACTACTCACACACAGTGTGGCCATGCCCTCTCTTTTGGATACATGCTAGCTCCATGGCATCGGACCTGGTTATCTCCGAGACCGCCTTCTGCCTCCGATTACCTCTCATCGGCCGATACGCTCCCACAGAGAGGGTCTCCTCAGGGTGCCGTCAGCCAGACAGTGCCGGCTGGCGACCCCCAGGGGGAGGGCCTTCTCTGTTGGAGCTCCCACCCTTTGGAACGAGCTACCCCCAGAGATCTGGGTGATTCCGGATCTCCCCTCCTTCCGCCGCGCCCTCAAGACATGGCTATTCAAGTTAGCAGGACTGGCCTAAGGGTTATTTTAATTTGGTTTTAAAATAATTTTAAAAAAAAAAATTTCGAATTTTTGGTCTTAGAATAATGTTTCATTTTAATTAACATGTTAAGTTTGGTATTTTTGTATTTATGTATTTGTTTTTGAATGGTTGTAAGCCGCCCTGAGTCCGCAGGGAGAAGGGCGGGGTAGAAATATAACAAATAAATAAATAAATAAATAAATGTTCCCTTCTACAAATGCTGTCTCTCTCAGAAGCATAGACCTCAGTTATTTCCCCTCGGTGATCTAAATTTAGCTTGTTATTTCTTCTTATTCTTCTGGGACTTATTTTCCCCTCCACATCTGCTAAGCTTTCACCCTCTAACAGCCCAAAAAGATATGGCACAGGAGAACTATCATCAAATTTCCCAACTTTACTTCATTCTCTTTTGTTAGATACATAAAGCAGCTGCAGTTACGAAAACTTCAATTTTGTTAGGAGAAGTAATCTAGGGGATGGAATATGTGTATATCACCCATTTACTACCCTGGCCTAATCTCTGACTGAGTCAAAGCTGAAGAAACGTCTGGGATGAGAAGTGAAGCATCTTCAAAGAAAAACAAGAAACTCCAGTTGCCTCTTGAAAAAAGCAAGTTTGGGACAACCATGGCCTGAATGACTGAGAATCTCCATAGACACCGAGAACCAAGTGTTTCTCAAGTTAAAATTTGTGCATTATTATTATAATAGGCCTGTCTGGTCTCAGGCTGTTTATGTCATACATAATCAGAAGAGTAAGATTCACACATTTTTTCATTAATCAAGTTTAATTTTGAGAAAAAAAGAGAGTAAGGTTACAAAATCTTGGAAAATGAATAGGCAAAACTCCAGTCCCCCTTTATACTAAACAACAATGATTTTGCTTCCTGAACACTTTTGGATGTATCTTAACAGATTTTTGGCTGCTAATCATGACAGTAACCTTTAATTTAACCTATCATTTACCATTTTATAGAACTTGTCTGTTTTTGACAATGGCAATGTACACTGTGCAGTATCTGTTGACTAAGCTGCACATATGAAAGAAACATACGAAAACATGGAACTGTTTGTGAAGCACATCCTGCACACCAAGTATAGCTGGAATATTTGTGGAGATTTAAAAGTAATGTCTCTGCTGCTTGGAATACAGCTTGGATATACAGGTACTCCTAGCGACCATTCAAAGTTACAATGGCACTGAAAAAAGTGACTTATGACTGTTTTTCACATTTATGATCGTTGCAGCATCCCCATGGTCACGTGATCCAAATTCAGCCGCTTGGCAACTGACTCATATTTATGACGGTTGCAGTGTCCTGGGGTCATATGAGCACCTTTTGCGATCTTTTAACAATCAAAGTCAATGGGGAAGCCAGTTTCGGGTAACAACTGTGTTACTAAGCTAACAACTGCAGTGATTCACTTAACAACTGTGGTAAAAAAGGTCGTAAAATGAGGCAAAACTCACTTAACAAATGTCTCACTTAGCAACAGAAATTTTGGGTTCAAATGTAGTCGTAATTTTATCTGTACCAAGTACTGATGTTATATGTGCAAATGGGACACCTGTGCAAGAGAGTTGCCTTACATCAGGGATGTCAAACTCAATTTCATTGAGGACCGCATCAGCATTGCGGTTGCCCTTGGGGGGGTGGGGGTGGCCAGGGTGGGGGTGGCCTACTGGGTGGGCGTGGATGGAGTGGGTGTGGCCTACTGGGTGGGCATGGCCAGCTCTACATCGTTCGTGTCAAGGGTGCCGGTGGGGGCCTGGGCAGGAGTGGGACAGATCTGAGGGTCTCTGGCAGAAGGGGATGGGACCGGGGCAAGCGCCAAGACATGGTCCATTTCTTCATTCCTCACAAAGGGTGACACTTCCCCAGCATGCACCCAGGGGCGGGGACGACACAGCAGAGGCTGGTTCCTCGCTGTTTCTAGACGGCCTTGGGGAGCTAAGACTGAATGCATTTCAGCATAGATGGCCACCACAAAATTGTACATTGGCTCCCGGCCGGCCTGGGCCAGGGCCAAGGCAGTGGGGGCGTTCCCTCACTGTTTCCAGGATGGCTTCGTGGGCCACAGGAAACCACTTCGTGGGCCGCATCCGGCCCCCGGGCCTTGTGTTTGACATGTCTGCCTTACATTAAAAATAAATGGTCACTCCAAAAGAATTTGGTTCCGGGGGGGAAAATGTGGCACATGAACCATTCGTTGACTCAACAAAAATAGTTTTGCCTCTATTTCAACATAAAACTTGGCTTGAAAATTTTTGTGAAAGCGATGAACAATGAAGGTGAAGGTGTTATAACTGATGCCAAGATTAAGGAAGGCATTTTTATTGGTCCACCGATCAGATGCATCATCGATGATAAGCGGTTCAAAGATCTCTTAGTGAGTCTAGAGAAAATCACCTGGAAAGCAATCAAGGATGTCATTGAGAATTTTTTTGGCAATTACAGAACACCAAACTACATCCAGCTGGTTGACAAATTTCTTACAGCATACGATACCATGAAACACAACATGTCACTGAAGATTTCTTTTTTGCATTCACACTTGGACTTCTTTCCTGAAAATCCAGGTGTAGTTAGTGACAAACATGGTGAAACATTGCTACAATAGAAAAATGGTATCAGCCCAACTGTAATCCATCAATGCTGGCTGATTATTGTTGGATACTATAGTGAGATGCATCAGACACTGACTACAAATGAAAATCAGCAGCAAAACACTTTTGTCCCTGTTGAACTCATGTGGTATATCGGACACATTAGGCAATTAAATACATTAAAAAGTCATTAAAATTAATTTCATATTTTTCAAGATTCCTTCATGATACAGTCATAATGAAATTATATTTGTGTTCAGTTTGAAGTGGTCTATCATTATCACCAAAATTTTCTCAGGAAGCAAAACTTTGGGGAAATTTTATTGTCCAGTTTTATCA
>NW_015386249.1:507374-514776 GCF_001527695.2 Protobothrops mucrosquamatus | reverse complement strand
AAGGAAGGCAAATTTAAAAGTTTCTCACAGCACAGACCTAATTGTGCACATGCACGTGAACACACCTACCCCATAATACACTGTATGTGGGCTACTCTTGAAGGCCTCCCAGAAGCTGCAACTGGCCTAGAACACAACAGCTTAATGAGTTATGGGCATACCTTGATATGTCCATCAAACACCCCTTTCTGGGGGCTGCATTGATTATCAGTGGGCTTCTATGTGCAGTTCACAGTGCTGATGATTATCTTGAAAGCTTAATGCCATAGATCCTTGAGAGACTGCCTGTGTTCCAGAATTGTTGCCTAACCTGTACAATCTAGGAGAGTCGGCCTGCTCTGAGTCCCATTGATTAAACAATGCTGCCTGCTGGGTTCAGGGAGTGAGCCTTCTCTACTGTGGTGTCTGTCCCGTAGAATGACATTCTCCCAGGTATTTATAAGTTCCCATGTTAACTTTGTTGGATGATCCCTGAAGACCTGGCTCTTTTCCTGAGCTTTGGACTACACTAGAGTGTTAGTGAACCCCTTGTGAATTATGTGGTGTATGACATGGTAACTTTCCCTCTGGACATTCTTTTTGTACTTTATATATTGTTTTATTCAAAATATTGCCTATCATATACTACCCAGGTGGCTTATAAATGTAATACAATAAATTAAAAGTAAAATATAGAATTGAAACCCTAATAATATACCTGTGGTTGTATTCATGTTATTAATTCACATTAGAGCTGTAGTAATTGAGGCTGGTGAGCTGTGTGCAATGTGGTTATTAAAAATCTATATATTTACAGCATTTCCTTTCTAGATAAAATGTCTCCTTTATTTCTTCAAAGTATCTCTGATTTAAACGTAAAACACATGTATTGGCTTTCTTGGTTCATGGCAAAATGGTTTTTAAATTATGTTGTGAGCTTGCCTCAGTAGTCTAGAAACGGGTTGGGTTTTTAAAACAACACACTTATTGAAACAGCCTGTTCAATTTAACAAAAGGTTGAGCTCTCAATGCCCAATTTTGTTGCTATTTTTTGAAAGCCACATTAAGAAAGGTGCTTGAATTAGACCTTGTCCTCAGTAATACTATGAGGTAGATAAGGCTACCCGCAGACTGATTTGTCCATATCATGCCTTGGACGACACAATGATGCCAAAAGAGGCCGTGGGAGTTTGGCTACCCTTTCCCATTCTTATCTCCACTGGTGTAACTTTTCACCCTTCCTGCTCAACCCGGGGACTGAAGTGGAACCAGTAGGTCGAAACTGACTCCTGTCTTTGTGACCCTCCAGGATACTGGCAGGAATCCCAGTTTTCTGACGGCAGAGACCTCCCCTTCCCACTGCCCTTTTCCCCTCCCCATCCAGTTCCTTACAATCTGGCATGGATTCAGGGGAGGCTCCACTCTTACTTACTGAAATAGCAATGCTGATAACTGAATGCCCTAGACAGGAACAAGCTGATAAGTTTCCATTCAGAAAATTACTTCTCTACTGCCCCACTCTTCCATTCCCCCATCCCTTCCCATGCATCCCAATGTCAAATTTACATCTGTGTTCCTTCTTGGCCATGAAGTCAGGCAAGCTGCTGTAACTGGAACAGGGGTGATGGTGGTGAGGTTCAGGGGGTCATGTAACTGGAAATTAAAGCAGAAAAGAAGCCTTTCAAATAACTGGTTGAATGTGTTCAAAGCTACTTCATATCTTAATTATTTTCCATAAAATAAACTATATGCATAATGTTTTATAGTACTCAGTAGCAACAGTTTGCATGGCTTTCCATGGAGTTGTACATTAAATAAAAGTGCAACTTTGCGTTATAAGGTAAGAACCAACGGACTTTTTTACATGATAGGGAACCACAAAGAGACCAGCCATGTTTTAGCCTAACATATTGGGCAAATCCCATGTGTCAAATATTTGGTGGCTTGTGCAAATTGAGATAATGGGGTTAACTACCAGAAATCATAGTTCATTAGAAAAAACACAGCCATAGATTTGGAAGGGATGTCAAAGATTATAGTTGACCATGCAAGATTTACTACTGAATTCCTAAGAGGTTCCCTTTCAAATAGATAACATGTTATATAGGAGACACCACTATCTTCTGAAGCAACTTGTTCAATAGTCAAATGAGCTCATATAATAAGAAAACATGCCTAATGCTCCATCAAAATAGCTCATCTTGGCATTTGAACTTCTGAAATAATTGAAGACAAATTTGTTTGATCAAGTATGCTCCAACCCATCAGATATCACATTGCATCTTCAGACTACACATAGCCAACTTCATATCATCATGAGTTCTTTACTCTGAGTATTTATTAAACCGTGAAACTAATAATAGGCATGTTACTTCTGAATAAAGCAGAATTCCTTCCAGTGTTGACTTTCAGCTGTGATGCTAAAGCAACATCTGGCAGTGTTGAAGGTGGTGACACTGAAGGGAGCATTTGAAATGGGAATTCTACATTTCCCAAAGCAGTCAAAACCCCTTCCCAAATGCATTGTTTTTTATTCTCTCCAGATGATTTTGAGGCAAAGATATGCTGGTGAGGGAAGACTTCCTTGGAGGGATTTGTTTTCCAGACAGAAATACCATGGCCAAAAAATTATTCAACATCTCTTTCCTTAAACTTTTTATCTCTCCTGAAAATAATTGAGTTCCCTTTTTGAGAATTCTTTGCAGAGGAAATGGACTTGCAGAGCTTTATCATGGATGTTATGTGTGGTTGACTAGAATTTAATATGTAGGATGCTCCTTAAAGTCCATCCATATGCAAAGTTTGTTTAAAAGTCAGGCTCCTATTAATTTCACTCTTATTTTTCTTTAATTATTGCTTTTTCAGAGTGAATTTTACTCTATGGCTTTGGTACAGGTAAATCATGTTTAATAATTGCCTGTTTAGTGACTGCTCAAAGTTATCATGGTGCTGAAAAAGTAACTTTATAAACAGTCCTTGCATTTACAACTGTTGCAACATCCTGCAGTAATGTGATCACTCTTTGGTGTTTTTCAACCATCTTCCAACATGCAGAATCAATGGAGAAACCAGCAGTAGAATAGCAAGTTGCAGTCATGTGCTAACTCACTTAATGACTGAATGGCAAGTAATGTTATAAGTCTGTTGGAAATGTATAGTTTCACTTAATAACTGCATCACTCACCAACAGAGTTGCTGCTCTCTACTGTGGTGGCTAAGTGAAGGCTATCAGTATTTCCTTGATGGAGTTCTCCCATCTGAGTACTACCCTTGCCTGACCCTGTTTAGCTTCTGAGCCCAGATGCAATTGGCCAGATATTACTACTGTGTTTCCCCTCCAAAATAAGATCTGGTCCTTTTTTTTGCCTCCAAAAGAGGCACCAGGTCTTATTTTTTGGCAGGTGTCTTTTCCACTCACTTCGTGGTGGTGGCATCAACAGTCCTGCCCAGCCAGCCCACTTCTTCTGTGGTCAAAGGAGCAGCTTCACTTCCTCAAAGGCCTCTGACAGTGAATTGCAGGCCGGGGATGCCTCAGAAAAAGTGGGCAGTGAGGCGAGGCAGGAGTCGATTCATGGGAGGCCTGGCTGCGACAGTAAGCAGGTGTGGGGCACGTGGGGCAGCTCTACCCTCACCCCTTCCCTAGCTTGATTTTTAGGCGTGAGCCTTGCCCTAAACCTAGGGATTATTTTTTGGGTAGGGCTTATATTAAGCCCACCCTCAAAAATCAAGCTAGGGCTTATTTTTTGGGTAGGTCTTACTTTCAAGGAAACAAGGTACCACATCTAGGCTCAAAAAATCCAGATAGCCACTAGGTGGCAGTATAGAATTTTCTGCATGTTATGTTTCTATGTAGTGTTACCAAATTTTTGGAAATATGGTAACCTTAGCTTTCCAATTTTAAAAGATTTACTGGACTCCATTCAAAAGAAAGAAAACAAAACAATGAAATGCAAGTTTGTCTGTTTAGTTCTTGAAAACATACAGTAATAGATATGATGTTGTACAATAGTTTAAAATGACCTTAAAAAGCAATCAACATAATTCCAAGAATGTTGTTTAAATTAAATAAGGGGTAGAACCTGACAAAAATTTGGTAGATCTGACAGTTAAGCCATAGAGTTTTTGGACTGACATAAGGAATGATGGAGGAGGTTTTAAGTATAATGAAGAATAGTTCTTGGAAATTTCTGGTCTATTGGGTGTTGAAGAACCAGTGTATAGCCAAATGCCTCACAAACAGAGGCATTTGGCTATACACTGGTTAAGGCTTAGTGAGTCAACAGGCAGAGATCATTGACTTTATCCTGGAATCTTATTTCTGGTGAGATTAAAATATTGCAAGAGGCAAGGAAATAAATAAAATGGACATCCCAACAGAGAAAGAAATTGGCATAGCTAATATACTGTGTAGGTGTCAGTTCTAGAAAAGAACAAACAGCATGTCAGACTTCTATGACAATGATAAGAGATGGATCATTACCACAGTATCTCAGTGAGGAAGATTAATTGTTTATCTCTGACAATACAAATGACCTGTGTATGATGCCCTTCAACCATGGAGAATATTCTCAGAAGGCTCAATATAGGCTAAAACAGCATTTTTTAATCAAACCCACAATTAATCATTTAGCTGGTGTCATCCTATAGCATTCTTTCTGTCTTATAGTACTCTCATGTAACCCATTAAAAAAATAGCCATTTTCATCTTGCAAAAGCCCTAAAAATGACATGCTTTATTTCCCATGTTTAGAGGGAATCTACAGCTATGCTGGCAGTTAACGTAATATATAAAAGATTTTCTTCTTGCACAATATGCTATGCAATTGTAATTGGCATTTTTCTGGCCTCTTTACCAGTTTGCAAAAAAGAGAGACTATTTTGTAATTGTCCTCCTCAGGAGAGATAATCTATTAAGATTCCAGCAAGCGGTGACACTTCACTAATCTGAAGAGGGATTACTTTCTGTCATTTTCTAAAATGTATCTTCCATACAATTAAAAAAAAAAAGCCCAGTCAGCAACCCTAATATAAATTTAATGTCCAATTTCAGTCTGGAATTAACACCTTTGTAAACAAAAAATCCTTAAAGAAATAGAAATAAAGAAATCAAAGAAACAACTCAAAAAGTTAAAACACCGAACACAGATCTATGCACCAATTACTTCTCAGTGGAATGTTTAGTCTTGCACAAGAACACCTGCAGGGTGTTCAAACAACAAGACAGCTGGAAGGCTACCAATCCGTTTTATTTTTGCTCCATGAAGGCATCATGCTCTTTTAAAAAGTCATTGAGATAAGTGGACTTCAAGAGTGGTCAAGAAACCAGGCAGAAAATCTGTAGAGGTATGGGCAAAGGTAAGTGTGTGGATGTCATGGTTACAATAGATGAAACCAATTAAAAGAACTTCAAGGCAAAGATTTCTTCCTCAAAGAACATTTTATTTAGAAAACAAAGTATTGGCACTTACATAGGTGAGCCCAAGATTAAAGTTCCCTCCCTCCCTGCTACAAAGTAACAAGTTGCAATTCCCACCCCAGAAAGGCTGTCATAAATCACATTCGCCAATAATTCTAAAACAAGGGCTCTCCTCCTAACTTTTCAGCCCGCCAAAACTTTTTCTAGCATTGACCTTGATTCTCACACAGTTGCAATTGTTATGGCTAACTGAAACAACTCAAGCATTCCCCCTCCCCTCTTCTCCATCTGAAAATGCCAGACAATAAAAAAAAAAACAACGAAGGCAAAAGGTAAAATGGCTACAGCTTCTCAGTTGTCGCAGTGCTGACAGTTGACTCCCTCAAGCAGATCAGCTGCTTCTTGCAGTAGGGTCACTACTTCACAGCAGAACATGGAGAGCAACTCAGGAAAGTCCTCAGGATGAAGCATTGGGACAAGCAACTATTCTGGAAGGTCAGTTGGGGAGGCAGGAAAGTCCCCAGCTATTCAGATCCTGAATAGATAGGCTGATTGATGGGGGTGGGAAAGCAAGAATAGAGCGGCCCATGTCATTTCGGAAGCTGTACTTGCTGCCAATTTGCTTCTGGGTACAATTCAAGGTGTAGGTCAGGGGTCCCCAACTCCCGGTCTGTGGACTGGTACCAGGCTGCGGCATGCCAGCAACCGGTCTGCACAAATAAGCAAAGCCCCATCCATGGGATGCAAGCAGCACACAAAACCGTGCACCCTAGGGTCTGCGGAAAAACCTCACTCCACGGAACTGGTCCCTGGTGCCCAAAAGATTGGGGATCTCTGGTGTAAGTTATAAAATTTAAAGGCCTTCATGGCATGGGTCTAGGTTACTTGAGGAATCATCTCATAACACTGGGATTGGCCTGCTTCACCCATGTTAGCAGAGGAAGCATGGTGCAATCCCATTGGCCAGGGAATTTCAGCGGGTGGAGTCCAGGAGAAGAGCCTTCTCTGCCATGGCTCCTGCCCTTTGGAACATGTTGCTCCCTGGAGTGAGGTCAGCTCTCCCACCTTCCTGAACTTCCGCGAGAGCTTGAAGACTTGACTCTGCCAGTTGGCCTGGGGCTCCAACAAGGGAGCGCCATGCTGGAGGTGGTTGAACAGATCCCACCACCCTCCTGCACGTCCTGCTCCTTCCCTCCCCGTCTTTTAATTATAGTTGATAATTTGTATTTTTTGAGCATTTTATTTTTTATTATATACATGTTTTTGTATTGCCTTATTCTTTTTAACATTGTAAGCCACCCAGAGTCACCTCGTGGTGAGATGGGCGGCAAACAAATTTAATAAATAAATAAAATATTTTGGGAAAACATAATTGGTTTGTGTAAGAGCTCACCAAGTGAGCTCATGGCTGAGAAAGCTCATGGCTCATCACTCACTCTGAAACAACTATAACATACTGGACAATATGAATATTATTTGCATTTATGTTCAGTTCTTTATTTTCTAAAAAGGTCACATTAATTGTTTGCCTCTACTTTTTACTGTCAGCTTCTTTGAGAGGTACATTTTACTGATGATGAAACTTCCCCTAATCACCCAGACAGCTTCATGGCTGAGCAAGGAATTTGAATGTAGACCTTGTTGGTAAAGACCACCTATCTCACAGTGCTGAAAGCTTGATACCAAAAAGCTATGATGGCTATTTCTACTGGATCCTGGTAGTCAGCAAGTGATACACAGTAAAGCTGAAGCAGCCTCAGATAGTCTTTTGGAGTAGCAAAGAAAGACTCCAGCCATTCTTCCTTTCAGGCTAAGCCTCAAGCATCTGTTTTCTTTCTTTCTTTTTTAAAAGATATTTTATTGGTTTTTAACTATAACAATCTCCAGTGCCTGGTGTACAGCGTGTTGTCTTGGTATTATATTTTAACAAGAAAAAAAGGACAGTAATAATTAATTATGAGTGACAAAGAATTGAGGCCTTTGAACTATGGTGCTGGAGAAGACTCC
>NW_015386249.1:479780-507274 GCF_001527695.2 Protobothrops mucrosquamatus | reverse complement strand
TGTAGTCCATGGGGTCGTGATGGGTCGGACACGATTTCGCAATTAACAACAACAACAACAATGTTCAGCGTACATCCTATTTTTATAATTTTTGTTCGCTTAGATTCCCTTATATTCAATCCAATTCTTATCAGTCATAATTTCTTCATATTAGTCATCTCACTTTTTCAGTTTTCCACAGCTTTTTTTCTTTTGCATTTATTTTTAATTTTGGGATTCAGTGGAAAAATTACTTCTTAAAATCCTACAAAATTCCCACAAATGGACCTGGCCTCACATACCTTGTGACGTAACTATTGATATGCTGCAAAACAACTAAATAATGACTAAAACAAACAAACAAACTTTTTTTTTAAAAAAAACCTGCCACTTAAAGGAATTGGCTGTTTAAAAGGTTAAAATAGTTTGATCAATTCTGTCCTGAACTGGGGAATTTCACTATCTCCAAATACCTCTTTTGATCACAATAGAGGGCCAAAGATTCTTTTAAAAATGAGTCATTGGGAAAAGAAAAATGTTTTTTTCTCCTCATCTTTGTGTCTTTCTTTTCCATTTTGTCTCTCAAGATATCAAACCATTAACTTTGTGTGCTTGCTAAAGTATACAGTTCATAGCAATGATTTAGTTGAAAAAAAAAGGTTCAAGGTCTGTTTTTTAGGAACTTTTGAAAATATCTGAAGATGTGGGAACAATGAATTTCAGGATCTTTGTCAGAGTGGTTCATGATATATCTCCACATAGGCTCAGCCTGCCTCTACATGTATTAATCTAATGCTATAAAATCCTATATGTCTGTAACCTCATTGTAGAGGGAGCAAAAATTAGGAAAGTGCTCTGGGAATTCTTGCTACTTAAATAGTTGGAATGTGTAAAAGGAGATCATCTCCTTTTACCGTTTATAGTTATCATAGGAGTTTGCATTAGTACCAAAGCTCAAATTTTAGCTCTGCAGTTATGCTTGGACAAACCTAGATTATGAATTGAAAATGGGATAGCTAGAGGGTAATTTCCCAATCTGCCACAGTGCTTGGAGGATTATGTGAAAGAAACTACAAAACAGAGACAGTTCTCCTCTATTAGAGTGAAAAAGCAATGAAATCCCAGCCATGCCTGGAACTTCATTTAATCTTCCTGTAGCAGACAATTCCTTGTCTCATTTCCATATGTTCCTGTTGTGGACAAAAGTATGTGTTGGTCTTCCAGAAGAGCACTAAACCTGTGTTTATAAAAAAATGGGCCTCTATCACAATAAGCACTTTGGAGAGTGCTGGTCATGTATTACATGATGGCTCTGCAGAAATTTGGCCTTTTTCCTGCAATAAAGTAAAATGACCATGACGGAATGGGGGAGAAGCCACCGCAACCTAAAGTAGTCAAAAAGAGTGACACATGATAATGCTTAGAAGAGTCTGCACAAGACAAAAACTTATGATTGATGCGAATATATGTAGCTCAGGGTTGAACTGTGGAGTCCTTGGTGCTCTCTGAGCTTGGTTGTTTTCTTGCAGACATTTTGTTATTGAACTTCAGTAATGAAATGTCTACAAAAAGCAGCCAAGCTCAGAGAGCACCAAGGACTCCATTAAACCTTGTATTTGCTCCAGATGCAAAGCTAGTGTCTATTTTTTCTCTCATCTCCCTCACCTTGCATTTGATGGAGGCACTGTTTGTTTGCAGCACTGAAATCCCACATCATCATGTGTAGACCCCCCTCCATGGGAACAGTTGATGTTGTCCATACATATAGAGGTCTGTTCTTAAGAAAAAGTTAGTACAGCAAAGCTGGAGGAAACAAGCTAGAGATTTGGTTACTTTGGCAATAACTTCCTGTTCTGCAGAGTATCACTGGCCCAGACTTCAGATGAAAAATCTCAAAGTTGCTTTTTCAGTAGTTCCTTGTTTTCCAGCAGGAGACTTATCTCTACTGCTGACCTTAGTGTGATC
The DNA here is from genome assembly GCF_001527695.2 of Protobothrops mucrosquamatus. Lineage (NCBI taxonomy): Eukaryota > Metazoa > Chordata > Lepidosauria > Squamata > Viperidae > Protobothrops > Protobothrops mucrosquamatus. Next base: position 505,330 of record NW_015386249.1, on the reverse strand, counting down.
GCAGCATGTCGTAATGGTGGCTGTCTTTGTGGCTAGCGTCATTCATTTGTTCTCTCTTGCTCTGCCAAACTCCTGAGGGAGAGTGCTGGCCAATGAAAAGAAAAGGTCAGAATGTTATATGGGTGAAGAAAACTCTGGACCACTTTGATGAAGCTTCAGCTGAATGCTGGCCAAGAGGGCCACAAAATGATTCCAAACTAAGCTGAGCAAAAAAACTGTCAGTTTGCCATACTACTGATCTCATATCCTGCTTTGGGGGCTTCCCAAAAACATCTGTTTTAACAGTGGGGGAATAGAAAGTAGACTATGAGGCTTTTGGTCAGGTCTAGCATGGCTTTTATCTTCTGGTTGAACAAATCAAGCAGGCTGGTTTGTAAGGGTATCTCCTAACATCTACAGTTGCTTTCCTGAAGGTCTGTAGCTCACAGTCATAGGAACAAACTCCAGGGGTGCGAAGAAGAGCATTATTTTCTCAACCTCTTCTAATATCCTTTGTTTCCTCCTCAAGATAATGATTCTTAGAATGCATATACATGCTTTGGATGTATCTGTGTCCTACATCTTCTCTAAGACAAACCAACATAGTTAATGCCATATTGCAGATGGGGAGAAAGGAGGAGATAGATAAGCAGTTATCTACTTTAGGGAAAGAACTTGAACCAGGTGGCTAGATTTATAGCTTGGTATATGAGTCATTACACCACTATTGATACTAAGTTGCAGAAATGGGAAAACAGTCATTAATGTAATTGGAAAAACTCTGCTTTAGATGAGTAATAATCCTTGAGGCTGTATTGGCAATGAGTATTGATTGGTCCTATTGCAATATTGTTCATACTTCAACACGAGATAATCCAAGTTAGATAGTTCTATTGGAATGTTTAAAAGAGGCATTGGGGTCTTCCTCATGGCCAAATCTTTAACTGCCACCCACGTATCCTTTTCCAGAAAGAAAATTATATCAGCAGAACATTTATTGCCTCCATCAGCAATCCCTATTCTGCCACATTGCTCTCCTTATCTGCAGTGCACCTTATTTGCTGGTGTATTAAGTACAGGCATTGATGAATTCTCCAACTTTGTTTCTCTCTTCACTCACAAAACACCACCAATGGATGAGAAAATAATCACCCATCAGTATCCTTAACATGGAATGGGATGTTAAGGGTAAGGGTAATGGGAATAGGAATGAGAAAGAGGCAAGTGTTGATAGCTGGCATCAGGTAAAGCCATTTGTCAAAATTCACATTACTATAGATTGATGCATGTACTTTGTAAATATGTTCAAAGGCACATGATTATCAGTTGATATCCTATCCCTCTGGATGGGAATTAGTGCTGTTCTGGAATAATATTGTTCTGGTATAGCACATATACCCTATCCCAAAGAAACCTGCAAGCCTACACAGAATTCAGTATCATAGCCAATTCTTGTGTTCCTTTAGATTTAGCATTATTCTGTAAGAGTGCTACATCTATTTTCAAAAGCTATTAGATCAACACTTGACTGGCATGAAAGAGAGAGCTGATCCATGCTTCTCAGCCAGAGACTGACTTGGAGATTTTGTAGTACTGCTCAAAGTAGAATGGCCTTGGAAGATAGTGACCTGGTCTGAAAGGGAGGAGTCAGTCTATGGGCCACTTGGTATCAAAACATGACCCTTGGGGTCATGTTTTGAACACTGACTGAATAGTCTCGGAAGAGGTTGCTTCAGGTATGGGTTGGGGATCAGATTGGGCAAAGATCTTTTGTGAATATTATATAACTGCAGTATTCTTTTGGGACAGAAATGGTAAGCTAGGAAAAGGCGGACTAGACAACATCACCACCAGATGGATCTGTAGCTGGCTAACAAACCATACTCAACGATGGCACTACATCCACATGGAGAGAAATAAGCAAGGTTCCGTCTTAGGTGTAGTATTCTTCAATATCTTCATCAATGACTTAGATGAGGGAATTGAAGGGAAACTCATCAAATTTGCAGGTGACACCATACTGACAAGAGTAGCCAACACCCCAGAAGACAAACTCAGGATCCAAAAAGATAATGGGCCCTATCCAACAAAATGAGTTCCAATGTGGAGAAAAGCAAAGTCTTACATTTAGGCAGGAAAAACCAAAGGTACAAATACAGATTGGGTGAGACCTGGCTTAAAAACAGTAACTGTGGGAGGGACCTTGGAGTCCTAGTGAATGATCACATGACTATGAGCCAGCAGTGTGTAGCAGCAACCAAAAAAGCTAATACAATCCTGGGTTGTATAAACAGGGGCATAGAATCAAGATCACGCAAAGTATTATTACCGCTTTATAAAGCCCTAGTAAGACCACACCTGGAATACTGAAGCCAATTTTGGTCACCATATCACAAAAAAGATGTTGAGAGTTTGGAAAAAATTTAGAGAAGAGCAACTAAGATGATCAAAGGCCTGGAGACTAAAACATACGAAGAATGGCTGCAGGACTTGGGTTTGTCTAGTCTAAAGAAAAGAAGGACTGGGGAGACATGATAGCAATGTTTCCAGTATCTGAGGGGTTGCCACAAAGCAGAGGGGGGCAGGTTGTTCACCAAAGCACCAGAGGGAAGGATGAGAAACAATGGTTGGAAACTGACCAAAGAGAGAAGCAACCTGGAATTAAGGAGAAACTTCTGACAGTGAGGACAATCAACCTGTGGAACAGCTTGCCCGCAGAAATTGTGGGCGCTCCATCATTGGAGATTTTTAAGAAGAGACTGGACATTCACCTGTCTGAGATGGTATAGGTTCTCCTGCTTGAGCAGAGGAGTGGACTAGAAGACCTTCAAGGTACTTTCTAGCTTTATTCTATTCTATTCTGTTCTGTTCTGTTCTGTTCTATTCTATTATTTCTATTTCTATTTCTATTTCTATTTCTATTTCTATTTCTATTTCTATTTCTACTCTACTCTACTCTACTCTACTCTACTCTACTCTACTCTACTCTACTCTACTCTACTCTACTCTACTCTACTCTACTCTACTCTACTCCACTCCACTCTACTCTACTCCACTCCACTCCACTCCACTCCACTCCACTCCATTGGTTAATTGTTTCCACCGTTAGGGCATTTCTTCTTAGTTCTAGATTGCTTCTCTCCTTGATTAGTTTCCAACCATTGTTCCTTGTCTTACCTTTTGGTACTTTGTAGGAGCCCTTCAAATATTGGTACAGTGCTATCATGTCCCCCTTAGTTCTTCTTTTCATTTGACTAGACATATGTAATTCCTCATATAGCACTGGCTAGAAAGGAGCACTGAGATGCACAAAATTGGGTTCTGATGTCCACCTACAGCATCCATGTCTTCTTTGTATCCTTATTCCAAATATTAACCACCTGTTGGGTTCTTTCCTCTTATCTTTCTTTCTCCAATTGTAAGAAAAGCTGACTGCTGTGTTTCCTGCACCATTTGCTAAGTGAGAAAATAAATTGTTTTGTTGCTCAGATGTATATGGAAACTACCAGTTCCCATAGTGAGGGGAAAGCAGTTGGGTTTTAGTACATTTTGGGAATATTTTGAAGATGCTCCAAGAAGGAACCACAGTGCTTTATTACTTAGTGCAAATTGCTTGGAAATGAAATGAAAATGCTGGCTGGTTGCAATCTTGAACCTGAGTTCACCAGAGAGCAACTTCATGTTACGGACTGTGCTCTTAAACAATATTGTGTATGGTGAAACCTTGCTTCTCAGGAAATAGGAACCATCTATTTTTTAATATAATTTGGAAGTATATAAACATTGGGAAATAAACTAAAATCAACAAATAGCCCCAGAACCAAACTACACTGCCCATGTTTATCTACAGAGATTGTACTACAAATTTGGATTGTTAGACTGCTGCTCAGCTCCAAAGTCCAACTCTTGTGGTTCTTACCAGTCCTACCTCAATTAGAAATGATAAATAAGAAGAGCAGCCCCTTACAGTACTTACTATCAAAGGGATGGGCTGAATAATGCATTTTCAAAAAGTCCCTTTCACTCACAAATGAAGATGAATATACATGTCCCAGGATAATATTGCAGCATCAAATCTGGGTCAGTCCCAGGACCAGAGGTTTCGTCTTCTGAGCTTTCAAACGTGTGCTCACTTCTCTGTGAGTTCCCTGGGGATGGCCTCCAACATGAGTCCAAAACTTCTGAAGACAAAACCTCTGGTCCTGGGATTGACCCAGGTTGGACCCTTTCACTCACTTGGTGATTTTATGGGTAGGTCTATGTAACTATGCTGCCTACATATAGAAATGGACTTGCCATCGCTTTCTTTCAGGGCAGTTTTCTTTTTAAAACTTCCCAGTGTTGATATCCTCAGGAGGACTAACTAGAGCCTATCCAATTTAGTTTCTAAGCCCAGAAAATATTAGTCAATTTCTGTCACGTATCCAACATCATTTGATTGCTAAAGGGATTTCTCAAACAAACAACTATTGTATAAAACTGTATAGCTGAAAGATATTGCAGTACGAGTAATTGTTGTCATGAGAAAACATCTCTTCTCCACTCTCCCAGAACAGACAATTTAAAGTAGAAAATCTAGAGTATACAATTTAGAGTAGAAAGGCTGGAGAGTGGAAAGAAGATGCAGATCATGGCTGTTGGAGGGGAGGCATGGTGGAACCATGTCTGTGAAGCTCCACACTTTTTTAGTTGCTCTGTATGTGACAAAAGGTGCATCTAGAAAAACAGCAGAGCTTCAATCAGCCTTGAAGGCACCACACACACAAACACAAACACACATGCATGGACACACACACACCTTGCTGCTTTACAATATTGTTGTTCTGATTAATGCTTTTGACTTTTATTAAAGATGTTACTTTCCATAATTTTAGCTGAGGCTTAACCTTGCATTAAAAATTTGACTTGGAACAATTTTCAGATGGCTAAAATACACTGGGTGAATGCTGCCACCTGCTGGTTCTATATTCTGCCTGAAAATAGTTTGGAAAATCAGGAAGGCACAAAATCCTTTCCTATCCTATTCCCCACAAATATAAACAAGTATAATCATTGAGAAGCGGTGGCTGGTTTTCAAAATATTCACTTCATGGTAGCAAACAATCATGATTTTCCTCTTCCATTGGATGTGCTCAGTATAATACAGTCATGTTTCAGCGGCATATTCAGATTCTGCAATATTCCAGCTGCTTTTTATTCATCATTCCATCTGCTTCTTTGTAATTCTATAACCTCATATAGTTCCTCTCATTTGCAGCAGCGTTGCCGGCCATTCGTGCAAGTGCCAATCACCTGTTCATGGTGGAAACAAAGTCTCCGGCAATGTCCATGATTGTTGCGGCACACCAGACTGTCATAAAGGTCTCCCTTTGCTATTCAAAGAAAGGGTTTTTAATTAGTTTGGAAAGGAAACTTTCAGGTAAACTGGGGAAGTGATTGTTCCTAATTGCTAGTAATGGTGCAGAACCCAGATTTTAACACCTCCTTATATAAAATATACTCAACTGCTAATGGCATTCTCTGTGACTCTCTGCGGAAGTGAAAATTGGACTTTAAACAAGCAGAATAGGAAAAGTATTGATATCTTTGAATTTTGTTGTTGAAGAAGATTCCTGAGAATACTGTTGACAACCAAAGAAACACATATATGGATCATTGAACAAATCAACTCACAATTCTCATTTGAAGCACAAAGGACCAGGCTCAAATTATCCTAATTTGAATACATTAGGAGAAGACCCAGCTCTCTAGAAATGGCTCCAGTGCTGGGAAGGATGATGTGGAATGGGACGATTAGGCACTGACCCAAAGTGACTAGCAGCAAAGTGGATGGACTCAGTGACAGTGGCAATGAATGCAGGCCTTCAATCACACAGCCACGGCCACTGTCTTGCCTGTTTTGACCATCTTCCCCATGGATACTCCTGAATGCAGCAAGAGAGATGAGGATGCAAGATTCTTCCTTCATAGCAACTGATAGATTTGTTCCATATAGTCTTTCTTTCTCTCAATTGTCTTTTGGCATCATCTATCCCACATATTTATAGCAGAGAGTAGGGAAGCAAGGACAAATCCAGTTTGACACCCCTGATCTAGGTGAATAAATTAGAAGGAATGTTTCTCATGCTTATTTTATCTCAGGGGGTCAGAAGAAGCTAAACTAAAATTCTGATCTGTTTGCCCCATCCCGGTTGAGCCTTTGTTTCTCACCTGGAATAGACTGGCAGAGAAAGAGGAAGAGGGCCCAAAGCATAAAAACGATCTTCATGATGTTTTGGATGAATAAGCTCAAATGGTTTTAGCAGGAACAGTCAAGTGAAGTGTAACTACTAAAAGCCTCAAGGATCAAGCTGAGCCTCTGCATTTATAGAAAATGTTTGGAAAGCTTTTTCAGTGACAAATGAGGAAGGTGGCCAAAATGCTAATCATTTCAACGTGGATTCAGGCAAACATAACCTTTTGTAGGATGATTTCATCCAAGGTCATAAAAAGTTGGTTGGAGAAATAAAGAGGTCTGTTATGGCAAAGTTCAAACCAGTCTTTGTGTGGATCCATGCCAGAAGTCTTTCCCCACTTCTGGCTCTGTTTTAATCCATGTAAAACTTTAGGTTCAGCAGCTGAGTGAGCAGGCAATGGGAACATTTATGAAGGTCACTCAAGCCTCCTTTGTACCATATGGGTTATTTTCTTTTGTTCCCATCTGGTTTCTGCTAGATTTACCTTCTTCTTGTGTCCTGTTGTTTTTCTTGTTTTTGACATTTTAAACAAATTCACTGGGAGTCAGGTTTAAATATGCAACTTGAAACTACTTCCCTGTAATTTCAGCTCTTGGTTCAGGTCTTGTTCTCTGGGTGATAAAAAACATTTCACTTCCTCCTCTTTATGACTTATCTTTAGATTTTGAAGACTGTGACCTTATCTCCTTTCAGTTTTCTCTCCTGCAGGCTAACATACTGTACCTGTTCTTCCAGGGATGTAAGTTTCTAATCCTTTCATCGGCTTGGTAGCTGTATTCTGAAGTCTTATCCAAAGTTGAGTGAGACAATTATTTTCTGTTACATGGAGTCTATGCTCCTCTTAGTAAATATCCAAATCATATCTGCCATTTTAGCAGCTGCATCACACTGTTGCCTGGTATTCAGCATGTGATTTACAAGAACATCCAGTTTGTTTTCACATATTGTACAGTATAGTATCATCAAGTGAGGTCTCGCCCATCCTATACTTGTGCTTTTTTTCAGTTTTAACTGCAGATGCAGGGTTTTATATTTCTTATTGATGTTCATCTTGCTCTACTGTTCTATCCTATACAGATCTTTTTCAGTCATCTTTCTTCTAAACTAGTAACTGCTTCTAGTTTGGGTAATCAGCAGGTAAAGCTTAGATAGTTCTTAGACTTTAGTATAAAGCTTGTATTAACCCCAGATTAGCAGTATTTGCTGAATATTCTGCAGAAAAGGAATAATGTTGTTGCTGCAGTAGCTAATGGATAATCCAGGACAAAGCTGATGACACTCCATTTAATACAATTTTTCAATCTAATATGGAACTATGTATGAGTATTGGATATGGTCAAATGTGTGTATGAGTTTTGGATGTGGTCATTATGAATCCTTTGTCTCAATTGTTTTATCATGTTATTAATTATTTTATTAATAGGATATCATGTAAAATATTGTCAATTGCTTTGGTGAGGTCAAGATGCACCACATCTATTGCATTTCATAGCTCTATAAAACTAGTAACTTTGTTAAAAAAAGGAAATCAAGCTAGTCTGGCAGGACTAATTTGTGACTTGTTAGTTCTTGTTAGTTGCTGCCTTTCCATCCAATATATCTTGCTCTAGAAACTTGCCCAATACAGAAAAACTAGTTAACAGGTTTGTAATTTTTGCTCTTGTTAAAAAGACTCTGCATTTGCTGTCTTCCACTCTTCATGAGTTTGCCAGAAGTTCTCAGACACAATTGTTAGCAATTCTGTGTTTATCTCTGCTGAGACTTTATATCATTAGTTTGATTTCACTCTTGTCCATCTCATGGTAGAAAGAAATAGTATTTCAAAGATTGTTTTTGGAATAGTCTAATAATGTACTGCTGACTGGGAAACTATTACTGAGCTTGGAGTTCATATTGCAGGAGATGGGAAGAAGGGAGAGTTCCTGAATGGGAAAATAGCCTTTCCAACTGCTTCAGATATCCAAGGTTGCAAATCTTTGAGCTGCACTCATAATCAAACAAGATGAAAATCGGCTCAGCTACTCAGGTGCAAATATTAGAGAGGTGCTGAGAGTCCATATTTTGAACCAACTCATTCCTAGGCCATGATTTCTCATCTTTATCCTGTCCAGATGTTTTGGATCATAATGCCTATCCTCTCTAAGAAGCACAGAATTTTAATCACTTATCTAAAGGAATTAAAAGGAATAATTAAGTAAGAAAACTAAGTAATATCTAATCTTGGCCCATAACACAGGAAAGTAGCAAGAACACACTTTAAGCTACCTCCCCTATGGAATTTTATAATTATATAATATTGTCTTTGCAGAAGTGCTCAGGTCAATGAACAGAGTGTGTAACTGACAAAAAGTACAATCTTTTCCCAAGGCACATATTGTCCTTGTTTGCCTCCTGACTCCGATGAGATTAGATAAGAATATAAAACAATCCAACTATTGAGCCAAAGTCCTTCAACTGCAATGTTTTTTTGGGCTAGTGACCAAATTTCATGTGCAGGACAGAAGAACAAGTTTGGGGTGGTTCTAATGCAGACAAAGGTAATATCTTTTATAAATACTGCTGCTAGCTTTCCCTGACAAATGGGAATTAACTGCCTGGGGAAAAATAATTATGAAATGAATAAAAATAAAATAAAAATAAAGAAGCAGTCCATACAACTAACTCTTCTACAAGAAGAGAATACAATATTTTGAGCTTTTATCTTAGGAAAACTTCACCAGGGGGTGACAGATAGGTCTAAAGCTGTCAAAATAATGGGGAGAAAGTGGGGAGATGTTTTTCTGCCTTTTATAACAATGGAAGCTGGGCTCATGAAATGAAAGTGAAATATGGAAACACAGAAAAGCAAAAAAATAAATAAATCTTTCTTCATATAACTTCTACCTAACAGGGAATATGACATCAAGAGAGTTAAAGCAGGAAGTAGCTTCTGATGCACTGTCTGATCTTTATAAGAGATGTGACTGCTTTAATGATCTAAATTTTTTTGTTGGCTTCATACTTCTGCACAGGGTTGTCTTTGGGGACAGGGGCCAAATAAGTCAAGATGTGAGCACGACAGCAATCAAACCCTGTCCTTTTTTTTTTTATCCCCCTTTGCAGATTTCCCTGCTCGCACACAGAGTAAAGAAACTTTTCCACAGTCCTCTTGATGATAACTTTCTTTCATTATTGTTGGTATATTCATATGTCTTTCAATATAGTACTAATTTGAAGGGAACATGATTGAAAGGAAGAAGCTATTCTGTAAGACAGGGGTGCCCAACCCCTGCTCTGTGGACTGGCACTGGTCTGTGGCATGGCAGAAACCAGGCCACGCAAACAAGCAAAGCCCCATCCATGGGATGCAGGCAGCACACAAAATCATGCCCCCTCCGGTTGCTGGAAAACCCTCTCTGTACGGAACTGGTCCCTGGTACCCAAAAGGTTGGGGGCCACTGCTGTAAAGCACTGTGAACTGGTATATAAGTCTAAGTGCTATTGCTATTACATGTGGGCTTTCAGTCATATCTGGCTGAGTATACATTTGCCAACCTTTGGTCTGGTCTGGTACAGATTTTAGTTTGTTGTGCTAATTTTCTTGATGGGTTTGCTTGTCCTCAGTGATTTTTTTCCAAACTTATAAAAACACAAGTCGTTATTGAACTATCATGGCTGGAAGGAAGCTTTTTATCTTTACCATTGAAATAAATGTTATTGTGTAAGAATCAGGATAAATATATTGAATCACTGATGACATTATCAATGAATAAAGCTGTAATAGTAATAATAATATAAGTTACAGTATAACGGGGAGCAGTAACAAATGAAGGTACCTCTCACAAATGGTTAATTGCTTTAACTGTTTTTAATATTATTTATATAGATTTATTTATGTTGTTTAAGTTGTTTCAACTTATTGCTTTATTATTTTTGTTTTAGCTTGTGAACCACCCAGTTATATATGTAAAATGGGTTGCTATATACATCGAATGAAATAAAATAGAACAAATACAGAAGATACAGAGGGTAAAGGAACCATGGTGGCACAGTAGTTAGAACGCAGTATTGCAGGCTAATTCAGCTCACTGCCAGGAGTTCGATCCTGACCATTTCAAGATTGACTCAGCCTTTCATCCTTCTGAAGTCAGTAAAATAAGGACCCAGATTGTTGGGGGCAATATGATGACTCTGTAAACCACTTAGAGAGTTCTGTAAAGCACTATAAAGTATGTATGTAAGTCTAAGTGCTATTGCTATTGCTAAATCAGGTGATAAATATTGCTGGATTAAAAGGGAAAGGAGAAGACCTTTTCCCAGTGGATTCCTTTTTAAATTGAGAGATTTGGCATCAGATTGGGCCCAATCCTTGATAGAAAAATCTAAGTGCTCATTCCTTAGGAAGACTAGGATATGTCAGAGGGTTCAGATCAGTACCATTATACCATCAGTACCATTGTAATTATTTTTTTACTGGGAAGTCTTCCAAAGAAAGAATCTGCCAGTGAGGTTTTAAATTATCTCTTCTCCTATCTTGTAACTTAAAATAACCTGAAAGCAGAATCAACAGAACTGGCAGAAGCCTGGAGTTACACAAAGAACAAAACCAGAGGGTGGGAAGGATGGATTGAGTGCTGTGTGGAAGGAAATAAATTAATAATCAAGAGGTGTATTGAGAGTCAGTACAATGGGGTCAGTAAATATTGAGCTGCACAAGGGAGATTGAGTCTCCACTTACCAAGAGAGCTCACTAGATATATCCGCATCAATGACTCTTCCTCTTCCTTTCCCTATGGAAACCAATGTGAGTTTGCAGGCAGAAGATTGAATTTAAACACAATATATGCATTAATGAATAAATTAAAGGGATGTTCAAATCCTTTCAAAAATACCTTTCTCAAAAAGGTATTTAGCTGTAAAATCCAGAGGCTTTTTGGTATCAAAACGGAGCAAAAAGTCCTTTCACGGCCATCTGTCACTTATTTTGCAACCTGGATGTGGTTGCTCCAGAAACATTTTAAGGAGAAAGAGTCAAACATCACATCTTCAAACTTTTTAAAGAAAATGGTACGTGCACAAAACAAAACTGTAGCAAAACATATTAGCAAACTCATCAGTTATCTACGTGTCTGTGGATCTAGTGATAATTTCTCCAGGTGGCTGTGCCCTGGGATGTAGAGCTGGTTTCGGCTTCTTACAACATATTTTTTCAGTCTTGGAGCAGTTCCCAATCTGTATTTCATTTTCCTTGCAGGTGTCAGTTTCACAGGTTCCACCTCGGAAAAGGCAGCCCAATGTGACAAAATCTCCTTTGCCTGCATGAAGAGCAACACAAATATTATCTGTGTCAGATAACTTCCCAGCAGCCATCAATGTTCTCCAGAGTGTCCTTGGAGTGATGCCTCCTCACCTCAAATTTAATTTAATCAGAATAGAGCTGGCAGGGACCTTGGTCTGTTGTGATTCCAATTCTTAATATTTCCAGAGCTCTCAATTCATGAATGGTAATTCTTAAAGTTTTAGTTTCAGTATATTTGGAAGGGGCTGGATTGGAAATGTTACTTCATAATCCCAGGTTTCTTGGGAAAACAATGGTTGTGCTGTGTTGCATATGAGAAGCCTCCTTGTCCTCCTTAAACCTTATTATTACCTTAAAGGTAGTAGACTGAAATGTTAGAAGTTTCTTAAAAAGAATAGTGCACAATTGGGATTTTTCTTACCTGAACTGGCCAGGAAGGACAAGATGACACTGGCAAAGATTATGGAAATCATCTTCATGGCTGTCAGTCTCTCGGCCTGATTAGAGTTTTGTAATCTAAAAGTTGAAAACAAAATATGCTTTTACAATAAGAATTTGGATGACTCAAGCCAAAACGTTACTGTTCATTTCTAGGATTGCTAAGCAATCTTATTTCATTAGTGTTGATTACTACAAAATGTCAGGTAGGCCTTTGAAAAAATTGATTTGGACCAGTAAAGCCTGTTCAGGAATACATATGTGTATGTATTACCTACAAAAGGGCCTCTTAAGGCAAATAGAATGTATAATGCAAATTATGGAGTGATTTGGCAATGAAAACAAAATAGATAAAGCCAGTGGAAAGAGGACAGCTAAGAAGCTGCTTTAATTGGGGAATAACATATACTTTAAAGAGTATATTTATTTAGTGCAAACAGCTTGATATATAACTTTTGCAAATTATGTCAATTCATGCATAAATACCATTGCTAATTGCCACATATTATAATTGCCACATATTTATTCTGCTTAGTGTATTTCTGAACTAATAAAATCCCTATGAGGACCAATATATCTACTTTAGGCAACTGAACAATATTTTTAAATGCTTTATTTAAAAAAAATACTAAGGTAGGAAACTAGTATATTTCAGTTTTAATTGTAATATATTATTCAGCTAAACCAAAAAAACAACATACTATGGATCAGTAAACTATACTGACTAAAAAAAAATAACAATAGAAAATTAGAGAAGTGTGGAAATGCATGAATTTACGCTGTTTCATGTCACTTTAACTGAGATTTGAGGCCAAGCATCTTATTTCAGAATTTTATGGCAGGGGCAGGCAAGAGATGTTTGAGTTCTAAGCATTAAGGACATCAAAGGAAAATGGACAAGAGTTAAAAGGCATACTTTGGAGGAAACAAGGAAAGCAAATCCTCTCCAGGGCTAAGTGGTATTGGAGCCTGTAGGAAGGATTCAACATGTCACCCAGGCCTATCGGTTCAGTTCTAAATTCTACTATGTCATAATACATAAGTCAAGAAAGACTCCAGGAACAAGAGCTAAACCAGTGTTTTACAAACTTTGCAACTTTAAGATATGTGGATTTCAACTCACAGAATTGCCCAGCCAGCTATGCTAACTGGGTAATTAGGAGATAAAGTGCACACATCTTAAAGTTGCCATAGGCTGGTCTAAATTTAATTTTATTATTTAAAGTAAATGCTAGAAATTAGTTACAGATGGTGGGAATTAATTAATTACTCTCCATGCTACATTTTTGGGGATACTTTCCAGCTCTGACAAAAACAAAAGTACTTGCACCTACTCCAAATTGCCTCTTTTCACATTTCTTGCTCATCGTTTGGTGCATCTGAGCTTGCCAAAAGGGGATAAATTCGTATAGCTACCCATGTTAATACATGACTCTGGGCAGTTCACACCATTAAAACAAAAAATATACATACAAATAGAAATTCAAAATAAACAAGAAATAAAATGCATAGCAGCTGAAGAATTATAAGCCTAAAACATAGCCAGGTAACGAACTCTGTCAGATAACCAAATTTGTAATCCAATTGTCAAGCTATGAACCTTACTGCCTGCAAGACCGCAGCATCCAATTTGTTCTGATTTTTTTTTTGAAAGACCTGTTGTAAATATTGGGGCTTACTGATTATCCACTAAGATTTATGCAGGATTTCCCATGCAGAATAGATGTATAAACCACATCATAGTGCTTTACAGAATAGTTTCTTCCTTTCAATCATGTTCCCTTGGAGTTAGCACTATATTGAAAGACATATGAATATACCAACAATAATAAAAGAAAGTTATCAACAAGAGGACTGTGCAAATGTTGCTTCACTTTGTGTGCAAGAAGGGGGGCATCAAAAAAAAAAAAAAAGGACAGGGTTTGATTGCTTGATTCTGCTCACATCTTGACTTATTTGGCCCCTGTCCTCAAAGACAACCCTGTGCAGAGGTGTGAAGCCAACATAATTTTTCAGTTAATTAAAAAATCACATCTCTTATAAAGATTAGGCAAATGCATCAAAAACTGCTTCCTGTTTTGTCTGCTTTGATGTGTGTGTCTGTGTAATGGTTGTAAACACATATGTGGCTGCTTTAATTATTGAAAAACAAATGTTTCATTTGTGTTCTACCATATTTGTAAACATAATAGCCACTAACTCTCTTGATATAAAATTCCACATTAACTAGAAGTCATGTGAAGAAAGATATTTTTTTTTTGCTTTTCTGTGTTTCCATATTTCACTTTCATTTCATGAGCCCAGCTTCCATTGTTATAAAAGGAACAAAAATATCTCTCCACTTTCTCCCCATCATTTTGACAGCTTTAGACCTAAGTTAAAAGCTCAAAATATTGCATTCTCATAGAGGAGTTAGTTGTATGGACTGCTTCTTTATTTTTATTTTATTTTTATTCATTTCATAATGATTTCCCCCCAGGCAGTTAATCTCCATTTGGCAGGGAAAGATGGCAAGATGTCTGCATCTTTGTCTGCATTAGAACCACCCCAAACTTATCCTTCTGTTCTGCACATGAAACTTTGTCCTATTTTTTTTTTAAAGACCTGTTGCAAATATTGGCGCTTACTGATTATCCAGGCATGTTTTGGGTTGAAAGTCTGTGAAAACTTAAAAAAACAACTTCTAGTGGATGTGATTTCTCAAACCATTCCACTGACATTTGCAATGCACTTGACATTGTAACAGAATAACATTGGAGGTCTTCTAGAATCTAGTCCAATCCCCTGCTCAAGCAGAGACCCTATATCATTTTAGACAAGTGGTTGTCAAAATCTTTTCTTAAAAACCTCCAGTGTTGGAGCAGCCACAATTTCTGAAGGCAAAGTGTTCCACTGTTAGGAAATGTCTCCTTATTTCTAGGTTGGTTCTCTCCTTGCTTCTTGTTCTGCCTTCAGGTGTTTTGGAGAATTGGTTGGCCCCCTCTTCTTTGTGGCAGCCCCTTAGATATTGGAATACTGCTATCATGTGACCCCTAATTCTTCTTTACATTAAACTGGACACACCCCAATTCCTGCAATCACTCTTCATACGTTTTAACGCCCAGTCCCCTAATCATCTTTGTTGCTCTTCTCTACACTCTTAGCCTTTTTTTATACTGTGGCGACAAAACTTCACGTGATCTTGATTCTATCACTATGTTAATGCAGCCTAGGACCGCCTTAGTTTTTTTGGCAGCTGCAGCACAGTAGTACTTGGCTCATATTTAAATGTTTATCCACAAGAACTCCAAGATCCCTCTTGTAGTTACTGCTCTTGAGCCAGGTTTCACCTAGTCTCTGTCTGTACATTTGTTTTTTCTTGCCTAAGTGTAAAACCTTACTTTTCTCATCACTAAATTTGATTTTGTTAGGGCCCAGTGTTAAAGTTCGTCAAGATCCTTCTGTATCTTCAGCCTGTCTTCTGGAGTGTTAGATAGTACCACCAGCTTTGTGTCATCTGCCAGTTTGATGAGTTTACCTATTTGCTTATCTAAATCATTTATGAAGTTATTGAATAATACTGGGCTCAAGACAGAACTTTGGAGTACCCCACTGCATGCTTCACTCCATGTAGATGTAGTTCTACATGGACTACATGTTGAATGTGGTTGGTTAGCCAGTTACTAATCCATTAGGTGGTAATGCTGTCTAATCCACATTTTTCTATTTTTATCAAGTAGTAGTTTGTTTTCTACTTTATCAAGTGCCTCATTTAGTCCAAGTAATTATGTCCACAGCATTTTGCTGGTTTCATTAATTTAGTCATTTTGTCAAAGAATGCAATAAGATGTGTCTGGCATGATCTATTTTTATCAACCCATGTTGGGTTCTGGTTATAACTTTGCTTGCCTCTATGTGTTTGCAGATTCATTGCTAGATTATCTTTTCTGGGATCTTCCCAGGTATTGATGTCAGGCTGATAGGTTTGTACTTTTCCAGCTCCTTCAGTACTTCAATTTGAATTCATCAAGAGTGGATAGATGTTCTCTTACTATTTTCTCGCTTATTTTGACTTGCATCCATAATCTGCATTTTTTAGTAGTTTTGATAGTTTGGACTGTTTTTTCTTTTTGTGTATAGAGAGATATAAAAAAATGAGTCAAGCAGTTCATTTTCTCCCTACTGTTTGACACCTTTTTGCCATTATGGACCAATCATTTCCTTTCCTTTTTTTCTTCCTTTTCATGTTGAAAGAAGCTTTTTAAAAATTATTTTTGACATTAGTTTATGTTGAGCTAAGCTTTCCTGTCTTCATCTATGCAAGTTTGGGCTCATCATTTCTTGAATTCCATTTTTATAAAATCTATTTCAGTGATTATGAATTGCTGCCTGATTAAAATTTTAGTTCCTTATACATCCTTGTAAGCCATTTTGAATTTTGAATATAATAGCCAAGCAGCTGTTCATGTGGATCAAATACATGGCAATGTAAACTTCATTATGTGTGCATGAAGTTGGCAAACTGTAGAATTGCTGGAACAAAAGGCCAAATATTAATGGTGGGGTAGGCATAATTTTGACATCATTCTCTCTCAGCCCAATTCATCTTTCAGGGCTGTTGTTGGGAAAACAGGAAGATTGGATATGTTGCCTCTTTGAGTTATTTAGAAAAAAATAATAAAGGCAGGATATTTTTTTAAAAAAAACCTGGTAAAATCATTTTAAACAGGAAAAGGGCACTCGGGGAGAATATATGTAAGTTTAAGAGCAAAAAATAGCTTTTATTAGGAAGGCAGTGTAATTTTTAGCCAGGGGAAAGGGGATAGAAGAATCCTCCCTTATTCATTGGTCTTTCCATCTTGCCAGGCTGTTCTCTTAATTACATTACTTCATCCCGGCAACAGATCATAGTGTGGTGATAACAGGTCCCAATCTGTTCTTCACCCTCACTGCAGTCATCATACCGGCAAATCCCACCTCTCCGAAGGCAGTGGCTCACAAATCGGACCATACGTTCACCATTTCCTGCAGAAAAGAGAAGATCTTATGAATTACTTTTTAATTATCTTCCCAATGCAGCAATATTTGAAAGCTGTTACTACATCATGGCTTTCCTGATTCTTTTATTCCCAACATTTCATATCCAGAAGTAAATTGTCTTTGTCTATGGAAATTACATGTTGTTTTCATGTTTTTTATTTTTTGTTATTTTATGAATTTGCCTATTTCTATTTAGTAGAAAACTGTCAGAAAAAAATTTGTCAGTCACTGGCTCTTGTGGTGATATATTCCAACAGCTAATTTTATATATGGTGTGGAGTAACACTTTTTTGTAAGACACTTACAACTTTAATGAGATAAATCTGGGGCTTCCAACATATAACAGTACTAATGACCTCATAAAGCAAACAATGCTCACATTATTGTGTGTATTGGAAGAAAACCCCCCCACAAAACACTCCCCTCCATTTCCCCCCCAGTGAAGTGCCAAATGCTTTGCCAATATTTAAATCAAGAATCTGAAAAAGTTGCTGAATAAACAAGGACACGTCATGGTCTCTAGAACAGCTAAATCCTTAATTCTGTTTAGTCTCTGCACTGCAGTTTTAATGGAAAACTACTGATCACTTTTATACATTTTCTGCTGAATTCTCCACCAATGCTACTAAATGAAGTCCATTTGAAAGTATTGTCTTTACCATGAATTTATACCTTATGATCATTATGTCCCATTGTCACCAGGAATTTAAAACATTTTTAAAGCAGATTTTCCTTATATCTTGATGATAAATTGTTGCTTTAGGACAAGCAAAGCGAGGTGTTTTGCTAGTATCTAAGAGTTTCAAAGCTGGAAATTTGATCCTGGGTTTGGTTTCCTGCAATGATAATTGACTCCAAGAAAAGAGCTTGTGGCTTTGTGATTGCATCTTACCTGGGCTCACTAAGAGCATTGCAAAGAAAAGGGCAATTACAAGATGACAAATCTTCATGGCTGGGTCAAACTCAGTCTTCAAGTAACTGGGAGGATCAAATAAGGAAGACAATCATTGTAATCTCTTTATATGCTCACAAATGCTATTAAAATAATATTTAATTATGATTATAAAAATTTGGGGGGTGGCAATAGAGCAGGATAAATTGCTTCAGATGATCTTGATTACAATTGCCATAATCTCCAGTCATCAAAGCTTGGTGGCAACTGTGGTAATATATGAAGAAATCATCAGACTGATGAAGGCTAAAATCTATAAATAATAATTTTTCCCCTCTCTCCCTGCAAGACTACATATTTCTTTTTTCCCCCTACCTATACAACAAATCTTTTTGAACAATAATCAAAGCTTTTCCTAAA
This sequence comes from Protobothrops mucrosquamatus, assembly GCF_001527695.2. NCBI lineage: Eukaryota > Metazoa > Chordata > Lepidosauria > Squamata > Viperidae > Protobothrops > Protobothrops mucrosquamatus. The sequence goes on along the minus strand of NW_015386249.1, from coordinate 487,068 downwards.
ACTTTTCTGAATTATATAGTTATATATTAATTTGTAAATAAGATGCAGCTTTAAATCCCTTATCATGTGGCATAGCTTATTATGATGTATTTTATGTCTTTTTTTTACAGTAAGTCACCCAAGAATTGTTTAAGCAAGCAGCATATAAATGTTGATTATTAATGAATGACTCAGTAGGCATTTTCTATTACCATTCATTCCTTATATTTCTTGCCCATATGTGTGTTTCCCTGTCAGGGGTATTCATATTACCATTCATTTTTTGAAAAGCCAGTATTTTGCCCATTTTAAGAATCCAGTTTATCGAACTATTTAAATCAAACCATGTCTTATCTTTTCTATTTTGGTAATAGATAATCAGATTTAATTCACTATGATTAAATTCTATGAAAAATAAACTGCTTATAGATGTTTTTATATCATTTTATATAATTAGGGAGATATTAATAACAATCTAAAAATAGAGAAATGTGATATTTAATGAGAAAATAAAACACATGCAATGATAGGAATATGTTCTTTAATTTGTTTTTACATATTAAAAAAAGGGAGAATCAAATCCAGAAAGGTGCCTGTCAAAATCACAAGTCCCTGAATATTTTGGATTCTCTAGAATCACTGGTCCAATTTTCTGATATTTATTTTACCAGGCTAATGTGTATACGTGAATGTATTGACCAAATTTAATATAATTTTAATTAATTAGGACTTATCACTTAACTTGTATTCTAAATCAGCCTTCCCCAACATTTCTCTGAATTTGCCCACTGTTTCCATCATCCCTGATCAGCATGATCAAAGAGGCTGGTGTGGATGGAGACTATTGTTAAATGCATCCACACAATAGCAGATTGGAAAATCTTATTCAGTATCAGATGATCTACTCCAATGGCTTTGGCTTTCTGAAATTATTTGGGGTGAATTGAAATAGAGGTGGGCAAATAGAGGTGTTAAAATTGCATAGAATAATTCAACATTTCTATCAGGTTGTAGCATAATGACTTTGCTAACCAACAGGACTTACCTCTTTCTCTCTTTAGTACTTCTCTCACTGTGATTCTAACCAGCTCATGCTTGGAACTCCTAGTATGACATAAGATAATGAAGACCTCTTTTGCTATAGGCTGAATAAAGTCTCGGTTCCAGAGCTACTGTAACCAATCAGAACACACTTGTAAATAATTTCAGTTATTGGCAGAGATATAGTTTTGTCTTTTCTAATCCAGATTTGCTCTGGATTCTGGAGTTGGTTTAAAATCAGTAACTGAAAAATTGTGCAATGTGTTAGGATGCTTAACGTGGGCCTTCAGCCATGAATGTGAACCACTGAAGGTTAAATATCAACAGTCGCTATACCAGGGGCATCAAGCTGGCGGCCCACGGGCCAGATGCGTCATAAGCAGGCCATGCCCACCTCAGCTCCGCAAAGGCAAAAAAAGTCATGATCATGATACGTCACGTGACGTGATTGAGTTTGACACCTGTGCACTGTACAGTATTTAAAAAAATTCTATGGTAACTGGAGATGGATAATAAATGTGAAGAAACAAATAATCAAAATGGCCCAGTGGGACTAAAACAAGTGCTAAATGACAGCACTATACTGGCCTTGATTAACTGACTATGTACCATCAAGCAAGTATCAACTAGGGACCACATTAGATATTTTCCTTCAGTAGATCTGTCCTTAGTCTGATTCTTTGGGTCTTCCAATAGCATACCCATCACCATTATAATAATTATTTCTCCTTCTACCTTTCCCAGCATTATAGACTTCTCCAGAAAGTTATTGCCAGCAACTGACACCCAGATAAGAAGGGGTTAACACTAGATTAATACTAGAAAAGCAATCAAACAATAAAAATACCCTACTAAGGAGAAAACAATACCCTCACCAGCACTCATAGGGCAACTGCTGTATATAAACAGTCAATTCCACTCACTTTTAGTACTAAAGATGTTACCTATTTGGGTACTAAAACATCTACAAGGAAACAACCAAGCTTAAAGAGCACCAAGGATTTCATAATTCAATCCTGAGCTACATGTATTCTTTTATATTGGTACAATGCTTTATCTATTTTAAAAGTTAAAGAGTGGATCATCGATCCAGGTGATGACATGGACACACCTGAGGCAAAGAGGTTTAGAATTACTGTTGGTTTTTATTTCTTACTACTTGCAACAGCCAAAAGTCTTTTCTGATATTTTTGTGTGCCAAGGAGCTGTAAAGCAGAGCAAAGGGAAATAACTTGGTTGCTTCTCTGCTCTTAGATGCAAGGGGGCAGTGTTACATTGTGATGCAGTTTTGGATGGCCTTTACATGAACATTTCTTGAAACAAAGCATGCTTTTGAAGACTTGCACATCTGTAATTATACACAGCAATCACAACTAAGGATTATCTTATTTATTTGCTAAACCATCTAAAATATGTAATGCAATTATGTGCTTTATGTATTTCTCTTTAATTAAGGCTGCATTTCTCATCACTATGATTCCTTGGATATCTATGAATAATAGCAATGCATACAACACATTCTTCCTCCATGCTTTATTTACACCATGAATACTTTTATACAGTATACACTTTCTATTTCCTGCTGTTTTTCTTCTAAGCCGAACACTTACTTTGCACATAATATACTTGCTCCAGTTCATTTAGGTCAAACATGTCAAACTCGTGATGTCACGTGACGTTGCGCCACATATCGGAGCTTTTTCCCCATTGCTGGCAATGGGGTGGGCACGGCCTGCGGGCTGGCAGTTTGACACCCCTGATTTAAGACACCCTCTTCTACGTTTCCCATGTCAACAAAATCCATTTATATTTCAGTGTCCTGAATTATCAATAATATTTCAAGAGTTGCTTAGCTCTGGTATTAAGGCAGTTTGGCCATCGTTCTGCATTTAGCTCTTTTCCTAAGGATACCTTATTCAGGCAGAAGTCAACTGAATTTCTGAAGATTATAAAAGAAATAGCAATTGGTGTATATGAGCTGGTTCACTATCATCCCAAATGCCAACCATCATGCTTTCAACTGGGAGACCTGAAGAGAGCAAGCTTTTACATGTTATGAATGGCTAAATTTGCTTTTTCCATGCAGTAATTAAGTCCTTGCAGCATTTGAACTAACTAAAGCAAAGATTCTGGGCTTGTTGCTACACGATGCACAGCTTTGGTTTATAAAAATGGCCCTAATTTAAGAAACTGTTCAGTTTCTGACCCATACTTTATATCCCTCTCTTTGGCCTTTATTTGGTTACAGCTTGGCTATGTTTCTCTTGGGTCTAACCTGAGATTTTGCCACTCATATTTTTAGGCAGAAATGAATCTTTTGGGTGAATGTCTGGTTCACCTCACTCTATTGATAGGTTTTCCTCATCTCCAAGGAGGCAGATTGATTCTGGTCTGGCATATTGTGACTTTTCTCTCCTGGCAATTTTATTTATCATTTTATTTATTCATTTATCAAATTTATACACCACTCATCTCACCTAAGTGACTGAATTAGTGGTTTATATATTGTAGACACTATACCAAACATACTATGTAATCTCAATAGCCATGGCTTGTGGAAATTAATTGAACCTCTTTTTTCATTATTAATTGTTTCAGATTTGGTTTTTCTATATTTTAAAATTTGCAGTTATGTTTTATTAGTTTGGCCAATCAAATCAATCAAGGGTTTTTCTATTTTAGTGAGAGTTTGCATGTATTTTGTCATTAAGCTATTTATTTATTTATTACATTTATACACCACTCATCTCACAGAAATGTGAAGTTAATACAATATCTAGATCCATTTTATTTGTCAACTATTTTTTATCAATGTATGTATAAGATTTTGATAGCAGAAGGCAGAATCCAGATGACTTTGGCTGATTTTGAAATAGAAAAAATGAAATAAGCTTAGATATAATTAATATTGATGAAAAACCATCAGGAATTCTCAGCAAAACATAGGCTAGGTTAGGAGGTAAAAGAAATCATTGTATAAAAGATTTTTATTAAACCAAATTCTATTGAATTTGAGTTTTAATACTTATTACTTTGATTTAGTGAAATCTGTTCAAGTTCTTTACAGCTCCATATGTAATTTTAGTTACATATACATTACATTTACTAGCAATATTTCAGTTGGTTGAGCAATATATATATATTCAATATATATATTGAATGATTAAATCCAGAATCACATACGTTCTTAAGGGTCTAAGAAATTATCTCTGCCACGGCCAGAACATGGACTTTTCTAATAGAAGATCTAAGACAGAAAAAAATCAACAATGGAGCATTCCAGAGTTGTCACATGTCTTGCTTTGGCCAATAGAGAAACAGAATGTTTACTCTTGGTTAAGGTGAGTTTGTGGATTTAATCTGATGTGAGGCTAACACATTCTTTCTCCATATCATTACAGATAAAACAAATGCTAAACAGAATTGGCACTATATGACTCATTTCCCCCTTTTCTAGTTAGCCATTGAAAAGCTGTATTTGACATTCATTTTCTATTATTGTTTGTTCCAGTTAATCGATGATTATGACCCTCTCAGCCATGAGTTCCTGTAAGCTGTTAATTGTTGCTCTTTTTGCCGTCTTCCTTATGTCTTTAGGTAAGATATGTAAGAGTTGCTGCTCTACAGGATACCTTTCAAGGATTGCCCCCCTTGAAAAAAAAAAGACAAGTTGACCAACATATATTAGATAAGGGAAAGAGATGCCTATAGTGTCACGTCAAGATCAGTATCTCCAGTGTAATTGCAGGGTGGGTGGGTGGAGCATTTAAGTCCATGGTGACTACCTGGACAAATCATTGCAATTTTCTTGACAAATTTTCAGAAATGGCTTGCCACTGTCCCCTTCCTAGGGCTGAGAAAGTGAATGGCTCAAAGTTATCCAGTTGGCTTTATGCTTAAGAGGGGACTAGAACTCACGAAAGACAAAAGGATTATATTTATCAGTGCTCCTTCCCTGTCTCAGCCCTTGATCTAGGAAGAGCTATGCTGGATCAGACCCACAACAGCATTCTGTTTTCCTCAAAGGCCCTTCATTCAGTTACTAGAATTAAAGTAGACTATCTTTAATTCTAGATATGGTACATAGCAATCATAACAAGTAGCAATAGATAGCCTTGTTTTCTTCAACCCATTGTAAAACCCTCATGTCAGTGATCATCAATACATCCTAGATTTGGGGGAAAAACATTCTATTTCACAGATCTAAAATCTGATATTATTTTATACTGAGGGCTTTTCTTCAATTGCTTATCTCCCAGGCATAAACCAGCTGGAAATAAAGCAATTTAATAAATCTCATAATGGATTTTAGCCCCTTCTTTTGTTTTGGTCATTTGATGGCTTGATGTTCTGTCTGGACTGTGTCTGCCATGTCTTCTGATTGTTAGCTTACTCTGCTTTAGCCCTTCTGGATAGGAAGGAAGGAAGGAAGGAAGGAAGAAAGAAAGAAAGAAAGAAAGAAAGAAAGGGAGGGAGGGAGGGAGGAAGGAAGGAAGGAAGAAAGAAAGAAAGGAAGGAAGGAAGGAAGGAAGGAAGGAAAGGAGGGAGGGAGGAAGGAAGGAAGGAAGGAAGAAAGAAAGGAAGGAAGGAAGGAAGGAAGGAAGGAAGGAAGGAAGGAAGGAAGGAAGGAAGGAAGTTTTACCATTGAGCTAGAAGGGGAAAATGGCAGAATTCTCATCAATTTTATTTCACCTGGTTAAAGCAAGTAAACCAAACAACAGCAGGTTGTCCCATCATTGAACTCTCCCATCAATTCATTCTCAATGAACAAATCTTTTATCTTTTCACTTTCCCTGGTGAAAAGTGATGGTGGATAAAAGGAAGAAAAAAGATGTTCCTGCCACAGAATAAAGCAACCAAATGGAATAGAGAATGTTTTTTAAAAAATGTATTTATTACATTTTTATGCTGCCCATCTCTCCTATAAGATGACTCTTTACTTGATCTTGCTTATAAGGAGTTGAAGTGCAGTACATAAAGCAGAGAATATGGGTTGATCCAGTGCAGGGTGAAAAACATCATTTCTAACTTGGAGCCAGAAAACACAGGCAAAAGATTGTGTGCGTTGCTGCCTGGAAGTGAGCTAAGGAATGGTGTCATGCATCTGTGGCATCTCTGCCCCAGAAATGGTGACTGGTTCAGGCTTACACTGGGGCAAGCTGGAATGCTGATTTGCCTTCAGATCATCAACCACCCACTCCACCACTATCTTCTTTAATTCCCCAGTTGCAACAATGGTCAGACCTCTGGCAAGGTGTTTTTGGTTGCAATCATTTACTTGAAGATATCTCGGGTTGAACTGAAAATTTATTGCATGCACAGTAGGTGTTTGATCCACTAAGCTACAAATGATTTTCAATCTATTTCTTATTCATTTTGCATGAGTGTCAAGTGGTTTTGATTACAATTTTCCTTTGTTAAGGATCGAGCCTGAACTTATCTGCCAGACTCTGTTGGCAAAAAGGAGGAAGATGCCACCGGAATAGTCAGTGTTACTACAATGAAATTGAGATTGGAACGTGTTACCATTTCCGGCTGAAATGTTGCCGAGATAAGAGCCATGAGGATGGCAGCTCATATGTCTTGAGGAAGGTATTTGGTAATTTCACATGTTAATTATGTGATTTAACAGCATCAGTAGGATATGAGCAAATAAAAAGGAGAGGCACTACTTATCTAGTTCTTGTCTTGCAAAATAAAATAATCATCCCTTATGACAGGGGTCTCCAAACTTGGCAACTTTAAGACTTGTGGACCTCAGCTCCTAGAATTCCTCAGCTGGGGAATTCTGGGAGTTGAAGTCCACAAGTCTTAAAGTTGCCAAATTTGGAGGCCCCTGCCTTATGAGAATCAACTCAATATATTTTCCTTAATGTTCACTCAATCTGTCCTGTTGTAACTCAGTGTCATTAGACTTGATCCTGCCTTCTAGTACATTAGCAGCAAACAGTCCTGCAGATGCTTCTGGGATCTTTCTACAGATCTATCACAGGATTACTTTAAAGAGTGCAACTGAATAATCTGATCAAGTATTGGAAATACTTGAAATAGGGTGGCTAGATGCAGTCGGTCATATCAAGCTTTCTTGTCCATTTTTATCAATTTATCCATGAAAGTCATGGCCATTGTACTTTGATGAAAACTGCTCACTCAAATGATAACATTTTGTTTGTATAAGAGTTCAATGTATTTTTTGGCAATGGATACGGGGTTCTTTAAATTGCAAAGAAGACAGATTATATCTCCAGTGGGATTAATGTGTCTCCAC
>NW_015386249.1:476817-477863 GCF_001527695.2 Protobothrops mucrosquamatus | reverse complement strand
TGCTGCAAGCGTGGACCGGTGAGATCCATTTTTTCCTTAGTTATGAGATGAGAAACATGGGCATAGCATCTTTCTTTTGCAAAACTTTGCATAAGCATTAGTTGTTTGCAAGGTAGTAAGAGTTTTCTGTATTTGCTATCAGCTATTGATCAACTGGGGTTTTATATCTGTTCATATCTGAAAAGCCTAATTGAGAAGCACCATTAGCAATTTTTTTAAAAAAAAGCAATCTGACTTGTTTTTTAAACAAGTATCCATTTTCTTATTTAATATGTGCTTACTTGAACCATCAACACTTTTTCAGAGGATCTAAATATGCTGAGAAATGAAATGAGGTATAAAGACTTTTCATTCATTAATCTTTCCCTATTTTGGAACACCAATTTTGGACAGATTTAGCATTATAGCACATACTGGAAATGAGGATTATAGATATTCCACATTTATCAAGCCAGTTCTGCAATTTCAGCACAGGAAAACAGCTGCACAACTCTGTTGTCGTACATATATATAGTTCATGTGAGCTGATCCCATAAAACCATCCCTCATTCGCTTAATTTTTGCTTATTTATTCTTACAATTGCATTTTGTTAGCCATTAGGATGCTACACTTTAAGATATACACTTACTGATGTCCCCCAAGAATCAGACTGTATCAATAGGTGATACAACACATGAAAAAAGACATTAAAAATGAGTAATTTTCTCTATGTTTACCAAGTGGTAAGCTGAGTAGCTTCTGATCTGTGAAAACAAACTGGGGATGAATGAGGTTTGCTGTAGAATATGCTAGGAATGACTTTTTAATGAAGAATGATGGCATAGCTAGGGTCCACACTGTAAATGCTATGAGATAAAAGGTCCATGTCCTCAATTCCTGACCTCCATAGTGTTCTTATAAGGTGTTTTTCTTGTAGGCTTCTCTGAGATAGGTGGATAGCTGTGTTGTTTACTGGATGCTGAGCTAGTTGAATATTTTTTTTCTGATCAAGAGAGATTCATGCAGAACCTCAGTGTGACCTTTAGAAGAACCATGGATAGCTTGT
>NW_015386249.1:471457-475415 GCF_001527695.2 Protobothrops mucrosquamatus | reverse complement strand
GGTTTCCCCATTAAGTAGGCAACAAGACCTAGTATTGCTGTGTGTATAATCTTGACCAGCTTCACAGATCACTCAGATGGTCAGTTGATTGAGAGATGTAGGATAGCCCAGTTCTTACTGCTCAAATTAGGATGGATCCTTCCCTTTCTTCATCTCCAGTCTTTGGATATGATCTTCAAGGACTGCGGTGTAAAAAAAAGAAATAGGTTTTAGATCATGAGTGTCATCTTCATTTTTCCCCCAAAACTCAGGAAGGCCAATTGGATGGCAGCAGATTTTATGTTGATAGGTTTCTGTTGGCCAATGTTTGGTGGGTTGCACTTTAACTTGATTGTAAGTTAGAGCCTTAAGTTACACTCCAGTTGTGCCACCACAGGCTAAATTGTTCCTGTGAATGTCTACAGTATATACAGTATCTGAAGTTTTAATGCAAAAGCCATCCTGAGTTCAAGAAGTTGATTTCTATAAGCTCTCCCAATCAGAAGCTCTGCAGCTCTTTTGTATTTCAGTTTAAATAAGCCTGGTGTGAAATGGGGGAATCCAAAAGGATCATTTTCATCGTCTTCTCCTCTACCTATAAGAAGACTAGGTAGTGGCCACATGAGAAGAACTTCAAAATTTATAAAGAAACATAAGCCACATGTATACACGCATTGTGTGATATAGCTGCCAGAATTCAATCACTGATAAACTACTGAACTCAGAGCCTTGAGAGGGGTTTGCTCTGAAGATAATTGTCCTTCCCACCACTTTCTCCACAACACATTAAACAGTCTCCTTAAGGTACAATACACATCAAAGGAAGTGTGTGAATTTCAACAAACACATTCTCTGTTGAATTCGCCTTTCCAGAACCAAGGATCTGTATAGCTGGGACATGCAGAGTTTTTCTTAGTCATCTCAACATGGCTGCTTGGGCCTTTCTTTTGGGTTGAATTTCCCCCCTCCAAGCCCAGTGGATCCAGTTTCTTTCTCTTCTTGAGTCTTCTTGACTTTTCAAACCTTGATCCTTTCCCAATTGCTTCACTAGGCCAAGGCTTTTCAACCAGTGGTATGGGTACCACCTGTGGTACATTGGCACCTGGCAGGTGGTATGCAACCATCCTAGAAAAGTGGTAGCGGGGGGAGGGGAATGAGCTGTACTGGTGGCAGCACCTCACAAGTCTGAGTAAGAGATCGCTGGAGCTGCAGGGCTGTCAGGGCTCAGCGGAAGCACCAGGATCAACGCCAGGCTCCAGCTGGAGCTCGGTGCTAATCCTGGCACTTCTGCTGAGCCCAGAAGAAGTACCGATCAGCTGTAATGTTGCAGCATCTCCAAGGTCTTATGATTTACATTCAGATGCTTGGCAACTGATTCATATTTATGACGGTCACAGTGTCCCAGGGTCATGTGAAGTGACCAAAATCTGCTGCAACCACCCAGCAGACGGGGGAATAAAAACCAAACACCCTCCCACCCCCGCTGCCAATCCTCAATAGAAATGCTTACAACAATGAAAACCTTGGACAGGAGGAAGAGCTGCGCTGGATGGGCAGGCAGGTGTCTTGCTCAGCTGTGGCTTGGGGGGCACTTTGTTTACTGCCATTGTAACTTCGAACAGTCACTAAGTGAAGTGTTGTAAATCGAGGACTACCTGTACTTCATCAGTTTTTTCTTTTTTTGGGGGGGGGGTCAAGTATTTGATGCCTTGCTAGGCGACTGGTAGTACTCGGATGTTTTGATTTGATTTGATTTTATTAGATTTGTTGCCATATTAGATTATGTTGCCATATTATGCTGCCATATTATGTTGCCAGATTTTATTAGATTATGTTGCCATATTATGTTGCCATATTAGATTATGTTGCCATATCTTAAAAGTGTTACAATGGGTGAAAAGATTGAAAAGCCCTGCACTAGGTAATTTCATGATGGTGAAGCTGCAACCTTCTCTTTTCTCTGTGGGCAAGTATTGCCCTGCAATATTCTTGACACTTCTGCACCCCTGAGCTGCTCATCTGCCCTGTTAACAGCAGGAAGTATTACAACTGGCAACTGAGCAAAACTACAAACGTCACGTAGGACAAGAATTATCCAGCGAACACAATAGGAAACCTAAAGTTTTGGCGGGGAAAAGGGGGAGGGGAGAAGTAGTTTTAAAATAGAGTGACAGGAAATACAAGTTTGCAATGTCTGCCATATCAGTGAACTAAAGAAAGGAAGGAAAGAAGGAAGGAAGGAAGGAAAGAAGGGAGGGAGGGAGGGAGGGAGGAAGGAAGGAAGGAAGGAAGGAAGAAAGGAAGGAAGGAAGGAAGGAAGGAAGCCAGTTTTACCATTGAGCTAGAAGGGGAAAATGGCAGAATTCTCATCAATTTTATTTCACCTGGTTAAAGCAAGTAAACCAAACAACAGCAGGTTGTCCCATCATTGAACTCTCCCATCAATTCATTCTCAATGAACAAATCTTTTATCTTTTCACTTTCCCTGGTGAAAAGTGATGGTGGATAAAAGGAAGAAAAGAGGTATTCCTGCCACAGAATAAAGCAACCAAATGGAATAGAGAATGTTTTTTTAAAAATGTATTTATTACATTTTATGCTGCCCATCTCTCCTATAAGATGACTCTTTACTTGATCTTGCTTATAAGGAGTTGAAGTGCAGCACATAAAGCAGAGAATATGGGTTGATCCAGTGCAGGGTGAAAAACATCATTTCTAACTAGGAGCCAGAAAACACAGGCAAAAGATTGTGTGCGTTGCTGCCTGGAAGTGAGCTAAGGAATGGTGTCATGCATCTGTGGCATCTCTGCCCCAGAAATGGTGACTGGTTCAGGCTTACACTGGGGCAAGCTGGAATGGTGATTTGCCTTCAGATCATCAACCACCGAGTCCACCACTATCTTCTTTAATTCCCCAGTTGCAACAATGGTCAGACCTCTGGCAAGGTGTTTTTGGTTGCAATCATTTACTTGAAGATATCTTGGGTTGAACTGAAAATTTATTGCATGCACAGTAGGTGTTTGAACCACTAAGCTACAAATGATTTTCAATCTATTTCTTATTCATTTTGCATGAGTGTCAAGTGGTTTTGATTACAATTTTCCTTTGTTAAGGATCGAGCCTGAACTTATCTGCCAGACTCTGTTGGCAAAAAGGAGGAAGATGCCACCGGAATAGTCAGTGTTACTACAATGAAATTGAGATTGGAACGTGTTACCATTTCTGGCTGAAATGTTGCCGGGATAAGAGCCAAGAGGATGGCAGCTCATATGTCTTGAGGAAGGTATTTGGTAATTTCACATGTTAATTATGTGATTTAACAGCATCAGTAGGATATGAGCAAATAAAAAGGAGAGGCACTACTTATCTAGTTCTTGTCTTGCAAAATAAAATAATCATGACAGGGGTCTCCAAACTTGGCAACTTTAAGACTTGTGGACCTCAGCTCCTAAAATTCCTCAGCTGGGGAATTCTGGGAGTTGAAGTCCACAAGTCTTAAAGTTGCCAAATTTGGAGGCCCCTGCCTTATGAGAATCAACTCAATATATTTTCCTTAATGTTCACTCAATCTGTCCTGTTGTAACTCAATGTCATTAGACTTGATCCTGCCTTCTAGTACATTAGCAGCAAACAGTCCTGCAGATGCTTCTGGGATCTTTCTACAGATCTATCACAGGATTACTTTAAAGAGTGCAACTGAATAATCTGATCAAGTATTGGAAATACTTGAAATAGGGTGGCTATATGCAGTCGGTCATATCAAGCTTTCTTGTCCATTTATATCAATTTATCCATGAAAGTCATGGCCATTGTACTTTGATGAAAACTGCTCACTCAAATGATAACATTTTGTTTGTATAAGAGTTCAATGTATTTTTTGGCAATGGATACGGGGTTCTTTAAATTGCAAAGAAGACAGATTATATCTCCAGTGGGATTAATGTGTCTCCACCTAATAAACTTAACACACTAATATTTA
>NW_015386249.1:469091-470241 GCF_001527695.2 Protobothrops mucrosquamatus | reverse complement strand
AGCATTCGAAGATTCATCAATATGCATGTGAAAAATGTTTGCCATGTTTGCCGTATCAATGATACATATCAATGATCAATGATCTACCCTACATTTCCACAGTCTCGTGACATCATATCTTGTTATAAATAGACAGATCTGCTGGGCTTTTTGTGGAGTCCTTCTAAGTCTTTTTCAGTGCTGCCTGTTTGAACTAGCCGGAGAGATTTCAGAGGCAACTTCAATCATGAGGTTTCTTTTCCTAATCTTTGCATTGCTTCTTCTCTTCTATGTTTCTTCAGGTAAGGACGGGCTGAGCAAACCTGGGGGAAATCGAAGCAGCAGAAGAAAAAACAGAAAGCATGAAAGAAATTAGTATTTTGTTGTTGTTGTTGTTTTTTTAAAATCTTATTCCCATTTTTTGGGAAAATTCTTGACTTGAATCACACACCACTGCTTTCACAGCATCCAGAGGCACCTCCAAAGAACATATGGCCAGCTCTAGAACTCAGATAAGCTGTCCTTCTCCATCAGTCTTTCCGCTTATGGATCCTCTTGGCTACTAAGCTCAGAATTTTAGTGGTTGTTAGATGATGAAAGAATTAATACAACAGCAGATTTATTGTGTGCAACTGGACTTTTGCAACCCATTAGAAAACACTAAAATGAATTGGTGTTCACTAGTGGCAAATGCATGGACAGGTCCCTGCAGCTCTCTTGGCAAGATTTTGGAAGTGGTTGGCCATTACTTCCATCTTAGGGTTGGGAAGGAATGACTGGCACAAGATCAGCCAATTGCTGTGCCTAAGGCAGATCTAGAGTTTATGAACACAGCAATGTCTATGTCTAAAGAGATTTGCCTGGTTCTTTCCAGGAACATATTGATACATCTCCCTTGCCCCTTCTTTCTTCCAGCTTTTCTTTCTTCTTGTTCTCTTTCATGCTGCCCTTCATCAGTATATTTAAGACCACAGCATTAGGGCTGGCCAGTTGGTGCACTTTCCGCTTGGGGTTCCCCTTCATCTTTAGCATCTTAAACATTTCCTACCGCTGCAGTTGCTATAGGCTTTCCTTCCATTGCTTGGCAGCCAATCGCATACATACCCATCTGGAAATATGAGGTTATCCCCAGGTTCCTAATTTTTTTTCCAGAAAACTCAGGCTCAACTGA
>NW_015386249.1:459854-467313 GCF_001527695.2 Protobothrops mucrosquamatus | reverse complement strand
GGTTTCCCCATTAAGTAGGCAACAAGACCTAGTATTGCTGTGTGTATAATCTTGACCAGCTTCACAGATCACTCAGATGGTCAGTTGATTGAGAGATGTAGGATAGCCCAGTTCTTACTGCTCAAATTAGGATGGATCCTTCCCTTTCTTCATCTCCAGTCTTTGGATATGATCTTCAAGGACTGCGGTGTAAAAAAAATAAATAGGTTTTAGATCATGAGTGTCATCTTCATTTTTTCCCCAAAACTCAGGAAGGCCAATTGGATGGCAGCAGATTTTATGTTGATAGGTTTCTGTTGGCCAATGTTTGGTGGGTTGCACTTTAACTTGATTGTAAGTTAGGGCCTTAAGTTACACTCCAGTTGTGCCACCACAAGCTAAATTGTTCCTGTGAATGTCTACAGTATATACAGTATCTGAAGTTTTAATGCAAAAGCCATCCTGAGTTCAAGAAGTTGATTTCTATAAGCTCTCCCAATCAGAAGCTCTGCAGCTCTTTTGTATTTCAGTTTAAATAAGCCTGGTGTGAAATGGGGGAATCCAAAAAGATCATTTTCATCGTCTTCTCCTCTACCTATAAGAAGACTAGGTAGTGGCCACATGAGAAGAACTTCAAAATTTATAAAGAAACATAAGCCACATGTATACACACATTGTGTGATATAGGTGCCAGAATTTAATCACTGATAAACTACTGAACTCAGAGCCTTGAGAGGGGGTTTGCTCTGAAGATAATTGTCCTTCCCACCACTTTCTCCACAACACATTAAACAGCCTCCTTAAGGTACAATACACATCAAAGGAAGTGTGTGAATTTCAACAAACACATTCTCTGTTGAATTCGCCTTTCCAGAACCAAGGATCTGTATAGCTGGGACATGCAGAGTTTTTCTTAGTCATCTCAACATGGCTGCTTGGGCCTTTCTTTTGGGTTGAATTTCCCCCCTCCAAGCCCAGTGGATCCAGTTTCTTTCTCTTCTTGAGTCTTCTTGACTTTTCAAACGTTGATCCTTTCCCATTGCTTCACTAGGCCAAGGCTTTTCAACCAGTGGTATGGGTACCACCTGTGGTACATTGGCACCTGGCAGGTGGTACGAACCCATCCTAGAAAAGTGGTAGTGGGGGGAGGGGAATGAGCTGTACCGGTGGCAGCACCTCACAAGCCTGAGTAAGCGGGGGGAGGGGAATGAGCTGTACCGGTGGCAGCACCTCACAAGCCTGAGTAAGAGATGGCTGGAGCTGCAGGGCTGTCAGGGCTCAGCGGAAACACCAGGATCAACGCCAGGCTCCAGCTGGAGCTCGGCGCTAATCCTGGCACTTCTGCTGAGCCCAGAAGAAGTACCGATCAGCTGGAATGTTGCAGCATCTCCAATTTCTTATGATTTACATTCAGATGCTTGGCACAGTGTCCCAGGGTCATGTGAAATGACCAAAATCTGCTGCAACCACCCAGCAGACGGGGGGAATAAAAACCAAACACCCTCCCACCCCCGCTGCCAATCCTCAATAGAAATGCTTACAACAATGAAAACCTTGGACAGGAGGAAGAGCTGCGCTGGATGGGCAGGCAGGTGTCTTGCTCAGCTGTGGCTTGGGGGGCACTTTTTTTAGTGCCATTGTAACTTCGAACAGTCACTAAGTGAAGTGTTGTAAATCGAGGACTACCTGTACTGCATCAGTTTTTTCCTTTTTTTGGGGGGAGGTCAAGTATTTGATGCCTTGCTAGGCGACTGGTAGTACTCGGATGTTGCCATATCTTAAAAGTGTTACAATGGGTGAAAAGGTTGAAAAGCCCTGCACTAGGTAATTTCATGATGGTGAAGCTGCAACCTTCTCTTTTCTCTGTGGGCAAGTATTGCCCTGCAATATTCTTGACACTTCTGCACCTCTGAACTGCTCATCTGCCCTGTTAACAGAAGGAAGTATTACAACTGGCAACTGAGCAAAACTACAAACGTCACGTAGGACAAGAATTATCCAGCGAACACAATAGGGAACCTAAAGTTTTGGGGGGAAAAGGGGGGAGGGGAGAAGTAGTTTTAAAATAGAATGACAGGAAATACAAGTTTGCAATGTCTGCCATATCAGTGAACTACCCCACATTTCCACATTGTCATGACATCATAACTTGTTATAAATAGACAGATCTGCTGGGCTTTTTGTGGAGTCCTCTTAACTCTTCTTCAGTTCTGCTTCTTTGAACTAGCCGGAGAGATTTCAGAGGCAACTTCAATCATGAGGTTTCTTTTCCTAACCTTTGCATTGCTTCTTCTCTTCTATGTTTCCTTAGGTAAGGAATTGCTGGGTAAATCTGGGGGAAATAGAAGCAGAAAGCTGAAAAAAGAAAGCCAGACAGAAATTTGTGTTTTTTAGAAAAATCATTCCCATTTTCAAAGGAAATGCATGACTTGAATCACACACAAGGGGTTTCACAACATCTAGAGGTGAATTTGAAGAACAAATGGACAGTCCTGGAATTTAGATCAGTGCTTTAATCAGACCAGCTGTCCTTCTTTATCAGTCTTTCTGCTAATGGACCTTCTCAGTTACTAGGGAACTGGGCTTGTGCAATTCACTAGACTAGGGATCCCCAACTCCCAGTGTGTGGACCAGCACTGGGCCCCGGCATTCCAGAAACTGGGCTGTGCAAACAAGTGAAGCCTCTTCTGTGGGATGCAGGTAGTACGCAAAACCTCCGATCCGCCTCCTATGGTCCATGGAAAACCTCTTTCCACAGAACCGGTCCCTAGTGCCCAAAAGGTTGGGAGCCACTGCATTAAACCATAGTGAAATTGGGATACAGTAAGTTGTGGAAAAATATTCTTAGTGATTTCTTTATTTATGGTGTCCTTGAGTTAATGTTGATCCCTGAAGACTATGTGAAGAAATCCCTGCAGTTTTTTTGGCAAAACTTTGGAAGTGTTTTGTTATTGCCTCTTTCCTAAAACTGAGAGAAAGTGATTGACCCAACGTCAACCAGAGGGCTTTCTGCCCAAGGCAGGATTAGAATTTACAGTCACTCACTTTCTTGCGTGGTATCTTAACCACCATATCAAACTGGCTCTCATTGATCTATTTACTAATCTTATTTATTGAATTGCAGGATGTTAAGTGAATACAACCATTATTCTTTTCTAAAAGGCTTGCTAGGGGTGGTGGGAGAGGAGTGTTCCCAGAAAAAGTCAAAATGGTAAGAACAACAATGGGAGTTGTCCATGCCACCAAGTTCCCCCAATCCTCCAAATGTGTTTGTTTTCCTGGGCTTAGAGTGAAGTATGTTGCATAAGACAAACTACATGTTGCTTTAGGCAGCTGATTTTGTTGCAGGTTCACAACAGGGTCTGTGACTAAAGAGAGTTGCCTAATTCTTCCTAGGAACATATTGACGCATCTCCCTTGTCCCTTCTTTCTTCCAATTTCTATTCCTTTACTGTTCACTTTCATGTTGCCCTTTATTAGTATCCTTAAGTCCATAGCATTTAGGTTGTGCGGTTAGTGCAGTTTCTGCTTGGGGTTCCCCTTCATTTTCAGCATTTGAAAAAAATGCTACTTAGTTGTTAGATTTTCCTACTGCTGTAATTGCTATAGGTTTCTTTTCCATTGCTCAGCAGCCAATCTTACACATTCCCATCAGCAAATATGAGATTATCCCCAAGTTTCTCAAGTGTTTTCAGAAATGTCAGGGTCAGTATTCCATTTGTTACAAGAAGTGGAGTGTCCCAAACAACGAGGAAACAAAATGTTCTGCTCTACTACTGTTCACTCTTGCAATATATCTTGTCCCAGTAGTTCTATAAAGACCCAAGAGAGCTTTCATTGCTATCGCCACCTGTAGGTTGAGGAAAGGACTGGCTAACTGTGAACTTCATAAACTACTCTGCATGATGTTTATCTTAATCTGCTTCATTTTCTAAATAAATATAGAAGAAGCAATGCAAGGAATGTCAAAATTGGAAAGTGAACCACAGCTTATTTTCAGCAAACCTTCTTCCATTAAAAAATTCTTTGTTTTATAACCCCAGACAGCCAGCTTGGAGTCTTCTAGCTCTTTAATCATCCTGAATTTTAATGAAAGAAAAACATTAATTTGGAAGACAGCACTCTATGAAGCAAAGTTTTATCCCTTAACTAGGATTTCTTGGGACTATGACATTTCCCCCCCCCCCAATGTTACCGTTGGATGATAATAGTATACTAAAATTCCTCTTCAACTAGTAAATCAATTTTGGATAACTAAGTAAGCCAGTGATCTCTGCATGAAGCAGCCAGATGGGCAGCCAGATGAAATGAGTGTCCCTTTCTATGTACATTGCAATGTTGCATGTTCCCTCACAGGATAGAGCAGTGGTTCTCAACCTGTGGGTCGGGACCCCATTTGGGGTCAATCAGCCATTTCATGGGGGTCGCCAAGCAAGGCTGTCTGCCATTTTTTTTGTCTGCCATTTTTTTGTCCGCCATTTTTTCCCCCTTTTCCGGTGGGTGCCTTACCTCCCTTGGGCTGGGCCAGCTGGTGGTCAGCCTGCTCCGTCTCTGCCGCTTGCCAGCTACGCTTCGGCCAACGCAGGGGGCGGAACCACGCATGCACGGCGCTCCCAGGCAGGGAAAGTCCTCGACTTACAACCGGCTGGGTAGTCCTCGACTTACGACTGGTTTAGTCCTCGACTTACGACTGGTTTAGTCCTCAACTTACGACCGGTTTAGTCCTCGACTTATGACCGGTTGGGGTCGCGGCATTAAAAAGGTTGAGAACCACTGGGATAGAGCTTCTGATGAGAATTCTGATAAAAGCAGCAAGATCCTATTATTGCTCACTGGATTAAGCTCAGTGTAGGAACCACTTTTTTTTTACGAAGCAAGACTCCTCTTCTGTGAATTCATCCCCTCTGGTTATGCATGCATTTAATGCTCTCAGAATTTCAAATATGTCCTTCTATAGGTAGTGCGCATTTAGCAATCATTTTCCGTTCCAAAGATGATGGAAAAGAGTCTTTGTAATCAATCATCCCATTCATGACCTTCTCAAGTCTGCTTGCCCTAACAACCAAATTGCTAGTCCAAATTTTAGTTGCTAAATAAAGAACACATGTAGTTTATATCCCCTCTATCAAATTTATGTGAAACTTTAGCATGGCAACCAGAGTAATATAGTGATGGACTGGGGAGAGACCACTCCAAGTCCCTCTTTGGCCACCAAGCTCCCTGGTGACCTTTGGCCAAATGCCCTCTCTCAATTTATCTTGCCCCATAAGAGATCCTATTCTGAGGATTAAATTAGGGATTCATGTAAAGTTTGGAAGCTGCTCAGAGAAAATGAGGATGTAAATAGAACAACTGTGAGAATAATGGTGGTAATTGCAACAAAAATAGTAAGTAATATATTGTAGAAAGTCCAGTGAAATGAAATTCATTTCAGGATAAAAAGATAACTTTGGTGAGTGACTCACAAACACAGAAGAGCTGTCTGTGAAGAAAGGGTACTTTGAGGAGCTAGCTGGTGTTAAGATAGCATTAAACATATGGTTCTTTTGAAGGCCCCTCTTGAATCCTAAAATCTCTCCAAGCCACATCAAAAGGGCCCAGGACCTGCCATTTTCTGCCACTGAGTCATCGATCTGTAGATTTGAGATGACTTCAGAGACCACCTGACCCATCCCTCTGCAGTGCCTCAAAACCATTGAAATCAGGCAGGAGTTCTTTTTGGACATCTTCCAAAAGGAATAGACTAAAAATGCTCAACTTTCAGCATTCCATCTGGCATGAAAGTTCTTTATCCTGGCACATGTTTGTGCTAAAAGATATACTTAAGAGGATGAAGATGAGACTATATTGCTATTCCTCAATATCCCATTCTTTTCTGGGGTTCACTAGTTTTCACATGCAATATTGGGGATAATGTAGTAGCATCCATGGAACAGACAAGAGGACTACATGAAGAAAATAGTATCATGTTGATAGAGTGGCAAGTTCTGCCCTTTTTGTGCATTTATACAACTTGCACAGAAAAGGGCTGGAGGTTTCTTCATATCAATGTGATGCTGCTTTCATTATTGCAGGTGCCTCCGGGATCTTTCTACTGATCTGACATAGGATTACTTTAAGGAGTGCAACTGGATAATCTTGTCAAATATTTGAAATCTTTGCAAGAGCCATACAGTTAGGAAATATGTTAGCTACATGTGGTCAATCATATTATTTCATTTCCATTTTTATCCATTTATATATGAAATATATAACCATTCTGTTTCAATGACAATTGTTCATTCAAATAATGCTTTTTCATAAGTGCAGGACAACCTGATGCCTGTATAAAGGATGGTGGCTTCTGCCAGGTTGACCTCCAGAAAAAATGTGTGCATGGAAGTCTCCCATACAACTGTGGCATTAATGCCAAGTGCTGCAAGCTTCCACTGGTGAGATCCATTTCTTTCTTAGTTATGATATGGGAAATATGTGGGCACAGCATTTTTCTGTTGCAAAACTCTGCATATAAGCATTGTTGTTTGCAAGGTAATAAGCATTTTCTCTATTTGCTATCAGCTATTGGTCATCTGGAGTTTTATAGCTTATATCTGGAAAGCCTAATTGAGAAGCTTTATTAGCAATTTAAGAAAAAGCAATCTGACTTCTTTATTATTAAGAAAAAGAAAAGAAGACAAAAAGGAAGTGCAAGAAAAAAAATAGAAAGAAAAAAATGCTAGTTATGAAGTAGAATGACTTTCAACCTTCTCTTAAACAATTATTAAACAACACCATTTTGAGCTTTTTCAACATTTTTCTGAGCACACATTTTACCTTCACTCAACTGAAAGTACCAAGTTCCTGAAAGTGCTTCTGATCTGGAGATTGTGAAAACAAATTGGAGGTGAATGAGGTTTGGTAGAATAGACTGGGAATGACTAGGACAGGGGTCTTCAAACTTGGCCCTTTTATGACTTGTGGACTTCAACTCCCAGAATTCCTCAGCCAGGCACTCTGGACTAGCATAATAGCATGGCTGAACTCCACATTATAAATACTATGAGATAATCTCTTTAATTCCCAAATTTCTTACAAGAAATTTTGCCTGTAAGTTTCTCTGAGACATGTAGATAACTATTGTTGGGTACTGGATGCTGAGCTAGTTGATTTTTTTTTTTTATGATCAAGAGAGATTCAAGCAGAACCTCAATATGACCAGGCACAGCTTGTTACATTTTAATGATTGGACAATAGAAACAATAAGAAGTTTACTGAGGGAGACTTCCGGTGGCAGGCGATTTTGTCGGTCGCAGCTGTTTGCTGCCTCCCGCCTGTTTCGCGTAAAAGCCGGTTTGACAGCCAGCATCAGCTGTCAAACGGCTTGATACCTTTCCCCTGGGCATAAGGGGATAGGTGAGCTGCCCGGGGTAGGAGTTGAGTTCCCGAGTCGTCCTATATGGACGATGTAGGCGAGAACTCCTCCGGAGCCCCGAGGATTCTC
>NW_015386249.1:456821-458734 GCF_001527695.2 Protobothrops mucrosquamatus | reverse complement strand
CATGTTCCTTAACAAGAACCTTGCCTCTCTGGTGTGCAATATTTAGCCAATTGTGGCCCTAATGGAAGATATTGCAAACTGTTAGGTAACAGCAAGTGGTGAAATAACACTGTAACCAAACTATTTAATAAATTTGGATTGAACACTTGAATTTGATATTGCATTTTGAAAGCACCTGTTGCAAAGGGTGATTTGAATCTGATTAATGTGTTCTTATGAAGTGATGAGCAATTACATCCATAAACTTTCCTCTGTCTATGAGCTCATGAGATGGTTTTCATCTCACCTCCACTTACACCTGAAGTAACTTAAATGTGTCTTTAAGTAACCTGGTGTTTTCCCTATTAAACAGTCAATGAGTCATTGTATTTTTGCCATGGGGATAATCTTGGCCACTTTTGCAGACCATTCAGATGATAGCACAGTTAGTTGATTGCTAGGAATGGGAACAGCCATGTACCTCTTCTCCTCTTCCCCATTTCTTGGACCCTACCTTCAAGGGCTATTCTGCTTCTGGAACTTTCAAGCTAGGCTCTTCCCCTATACCTGCCATGTCTTAAGCCCAACCTTCTGTTAGGAAAACCAGATCAGCCTGAATAGCAGTGGACCTCCGTAATGGTGCCTGTGGGCTGCAGGATGAAACAAGAGGGACATAGTTTGTGTTCTCTCTATGTGTGTGTTTCAGTGGAGCAACTCTCCCCAAAAACAACATTTTTCATTCTGGCTGGTGTGGTGAGACAATCCCCTCCCTCTTTTTCTGCCAATAAGAAGAATATCAAATTTGGACTGCACAAGAACAACTTTATAAAGAAACAGCAGTCATACATATACACAAATATATTACACATGATACAAGTAGAAGTTCCTCTGATACCAACTACTTGTTGCAGATATGGAGCTTTGTTACTTGATTCAAAGTTCCTTAGTTCTCTTGGCAAATTCCCACCAATTTGTATCATATCTTTATTACTTTAATTATTTCAAACTCCACCTCGACCTTCTGGGTTGTAAGAATCTGCAAATTATAGAAATGTAGGATCTGACTTAATTTAAAGGGGTGATTCATCCACTAAAGTATAATAAATATTAGTGCTTCTTCTTATACTATTATTCATGTATATGAGATGGTTCACAAAAAGTTTTGAGAAGCTACTGTGAGGATATGTACAGTATATAAGCATTTGAAGGAGGGAGGGCAAGAGGAAGAAAGTGACAAAGTATTGGTTGCAATGTTGTTATACAAAAATGAAGGTTGCCTCCTGAATTTATGACAGAAGTTTAAATTTGAAATTTAAACCAAAAAGAAATTTAAAAAATTTAAAAATAAAAACTGTCAAAAAGCTAAAGAAGACCTTTGATAGACCTATTAGGTTACTGACTGTCAAACTACATATAGCACAATATAAACAGGAAAGTGGCATATTGGGATCCTAGTAATTACTAAAACCTCATTTCCTGTGGCCTTGCCTATTTCATGATATCAATAATGATTTTCTGGATTTAAATTAAAAAGCTTTCCCCCAAAAAATAAATTAGAGCTGTACATTTTAGAAATCCTGCAAAGGAAGGGTTTTTGTTTCTCACTTTATTCTAGTTTCTACATTTATTTATTTATTTATTTTATTTTATTAAATTTATACCCCGCCCTTCTCCCGGAGGACTCAGGGCGGCTTACAGCCAGTTTAAAACAATGATACAAAACAGTACAAAATTGAAAAATGATTAAAAATAAATATTCAAATTTGGCCGCTTCTACTAAAAATTTGATTAAAACCAATTTAAAATCCACTAAAATTCCCTAGGCCAGACCTGCTTGTTGAAAAAGCCATGTCTTTAGGGCGCGGCGGAAGGAGGGGAGATCCGGGATCACCCGGATCTCTGGGGGTAGTTCGTTCCAGAGGGTGGGGGCTCCC
>NW_015386249.1:451888-455780 GCF_001527695.2 Protobothrops mucrosquamatus | reverse complement strand
GAAGGAGGGGAGATCCGGGATCACCCGGATCTCTGGGGGTAGTTCGTTCCAGAGGGTGGGGGCTCCCACCGAGAAGGCCCTCCCCCTGGGGGTCGCCAGCCGGCACTGTCTGGCTGACGGCACCCTGAGGAGACCCACTCTGTGGGAGCGTACCGGCCGATGGGAGGCAACCTGCGGCAGAAGGCGGTCTCGGAGATATTCAGGTCCGATGCCATGGAGCGCTTTAAAGATGATAACCAACACCTGCACATACATATTTAAATACATACTGCCAAGTGATTGTATACTAGGAAAGATTTCTCTGGAAAAAGTGGATGGTGGTAGTGTTGACTGAATAGATTGTCTCCAGCAGGGTGAGAAACTGCAGAGTCAAATTTAGACTAAGACTGAGTAGACACTGATCTCAGGGAGCACCAGTGATGCCCCCCCCTTTCTGAATCTTTCTAAAATTGCAAATCTTTCACATTGGTGAGATGTGGCACCATCTGTTGATGTGGCCTAGTGGCACCATATACGCCTGAGTCAGCACTGGGAGAGTTCAATAGGGATTGTATGTGAAGGACAAAATGACCTCCACTAGAGGGAGTCACAGGGGCCAATCCACTATTGACTATTCCCATGCATTACGACATTCCCATAATTGAAACAAAATGGACATGATATAATTTCCAAATATTACATGGATTCTGCTCATAGAAAGCAAGATGTATTTCACTGAACCAACCAGCAAGTCTTGGAGCTTTCCTAAAACCCTCTTTCCAATAATTTTTGGGAAAAGAAAATATATAATAAAGTCAGGCAATTACTACTGGCTTCCATCAGGTTGGCCATTTTAAGCAATTCCGGGCTGAGCTTGGTGGCTCCAGCTCTGTCTTAGCATGTGAAAACAGCTAATAATTAATGGTTCGGCTTTTTTTAACACACATTAGATATAGTTATATGCAGTGGTGAGATTCAAATAATTTAAGAACCGGTTCTCTGCCCTAATGACTGTTTTAAGTAAAAAAAGAAAAGGAAGGTAGTTTATTATTTCATGCATTTAATACTTAAATAAGAACAATAAAAGAGGCACAAAATTAGATTATGTTAGAAGAAAGAGTTTTAAAATATTAATGAAAAAATATTAAATAATACCTGACGCATGTGTAAAAATCAAGCAGGAGAGGTGGAGCTGCCCAGGTGCCCCAAATGCTCTTATCTTAGGACCGCTGCAGCCAGACCTCCCACGCCCTGTCAAACCACTGCCTGAGTTCTTCTGCGGTCACTTGTGGATGCACACCACATGGTGCATCGTGCCACTGCTCACAGTTACAGGCCTTGAGGCTCATTGCACAGATTGTGCAGCTGCTGCTGCTCATGGCTGCAGGCCTCAAGACTCATTGCACTGTCCTAACCGCCAAAATCCCACCACTGAGGAGACAGGTGGTACTGAGCTCCTCTGCCCAGAGAGGGGCTTCTGAAGGCTCTGCTTTTCCTCGGGGAGAAGTTTGCAGCTACAAGTTCCTGGCAGGGGTACTTTAGAAGGCTACCACGGCCCTCACCATTATGCTCAGCACGCCGTCGCCTTGCCTGCAGTTTGCTTTGGGCTCTTCGGCATCTCTAGCAGAAGCCCCTCTCTGGGCACAGGAGGAACTGGTCATGCCAGCGTGAATGTCGCAGTTCCTGAAAGAGAGGCTAAGAACTTGGGGTTGGTGGAGGAGAAATGAAGTCGTTTCCAAGAAAGTCATTTCCAAGAAAAGGGCAAAGACTTACAAACCAGTGAGGCCTTTCAAAGTGGTTCGCTGAACTCAACAAAAAATTAGGTAATGGTTCTGCTGAACTGGTGAGAACCGGCTAAATCCCACCATTGGCTATATGCACATTGGATTAGAAGAGCAATTTTATACAAGTTATCTTGAGCTTTATTGATTATATTTTTGATACGGTGCATTGAAAGGGATTTTTAAATATGAAACCTTTTTTATAAATGTTTTTGTAAGAATGAAGCAAAGCTGGAGAAATGAAACATTGGGTACCGACATATACACAAGTTTCAGTAGTTGTTGCTGTTTTTTCCTTTAGGTTTGTGCTAAAAAAAAATTATTATTTTTTTCAGATGCATCTATGCTCTTTACTCTAACAGCCTGAACATGACTTAAGTACTTTACTAGCCCATGGCAAATACCAAGCCCTTAGATTAAAAAATCATTATTGATGACACCCGGCTGACAGTTGAAATAGTTTCAAATACTTAGGAAGCATCATCTTGAGTGATGGGTCTTTGGTCAAAGACATTTGACATCAGAATCAGCAAGATCAACCAAGCATTGGGATGGCTACATACCACAGTGCTCAATCAACACATCATCCATATCTTCATAAAACTACAGAGCTGTGCTTATCTCTTCCCTCCACTGAGGATGTGAGTCCTGGAATCTGTAAGGCATATCAAACAATTGGAAAAAATTCACATGCACAGTCTTTGTTCCATCCTTGGCATTTGTTGGCAAGACAATGTCTCCAAAATGGAGGTCTTGGAACATGCAAAGTCCACCAACATTGAATTCTTAATTATCAGAGGCCAGATAAAATGGGACATGTCACCAGAATGGATGACTGCCATATGCCTCTTCAGTTGCTCTATATTGCATTGGAGTCTGGAAGAGACCTCAAGATTGTTCATGCAAGTGCTACATAGACACTGGTGAAAGAAACTGTATGCCACTATGGCATTCAGCCTAGGGAACTAGAAGCTGTAGCTACTGACAAAACCCACCTGTGAGCCCTGCATTATGAAGCCTCTACTTGTTTTGAAAAAAAGTGCTGCTGAAAACTGATAAAAAACCATAAACAACATCACAGAATAACACCTACATATACTACAACAATGGAATTCCAGTGCCCTGATTATTCTAGACTCTGTGCTTCCAGACTGGGACTGCAGAGCCATTTCTGTGACCACAGATGATATGCACAATCAAGTGTCTTCTTTGACCATGAAAAACTACCATATAGAGTTGCCCTCTCTGAGTCCCTCCTTATGTCTTATAACTCCCTAAGCAACTACAGACATTTGCATTACCACAAGTGTTTGTATTTGGTGGGAATGATTTCTAAATAGACACTGTAAGATGGAACTGGATGACTATTGAACTGTGAACTTCCTTATAAAGAAAAATGTTGATCTTCCTGAAGGCAAGGAGGAAGTTCATCCTTATTAAGGTACTTTGTATGTAATGTAATTTTCCTGTTTTTTTAAAAAAATCTAGTGATAAAATATTTTGAATATTTTCAACATTTAGCACCTATTAACAATTTTAAATCATAGTTTTTTCCCCAGGAACTTTGTTCACCTTAGTATTAATGTCAAACCAATAAGGAACTAACAATGGACATGTCCATTGCACATGCAATGAAGTTCCTTGGCATTTATATCTCTAGCATATATAAAGAGACAACCAACCAGTATTCAAAAATATTTTTCCTAACAATATAATAATAATAATAATAATAATAATAATAATAATAATAATAATAATAATAATAATAATAATAATAATAATAATAATAATAATAATAATTTGAAAGAGACCGAGGGTCTAATTCTGGCTGCACAAGACCAAGCCTTAAGGACAAATGCATATAAAGTCAAAATTGAGAAGACAGCAACAGACAGTAAGTGCCGCCTGTGCAAAGAAGTTGAAGAAACAGTGCACCACCTGGTAAGCTGCTGCAAGAAGATTGCACAGACTGACTACAAGCAGCGGCATGACAAAGTAGCAACAATGGTGCATTGGAAGATCTGCAAGAAATATCATTTGCCTGTAAGCAAGAACTGGTGGGATCATAAAATAGAGAAAGTCATAGAAAATGATAAAATTAAACTGCTCTGGGACTTCAGAATTCAAACAGA
>NW_015386249.1:447646-451155 GCF_001527695.2 Protobothrops mucrosquamatus | reverse complement strand
GCATTCACCGCTTCTGGAGGCAGGTTGTTCCACTGGTTAATTGTTCTAACTGTCAGGAAGTTTCTCCTTAGTTCTAGGTTGCTTCTCTCCTTGATTAGTTTCCATCCGTTGCTTCTTGTCCTGCCTTCAGGCACTTTGGAAAATAGCTTGACTCCCTCTTCTTTGTGGCAGCCCCTGAGATATTGGAACACTGCTATCACGTCTCCCCTCATCCTTCTCTTCATTAAACTAGACATACCCAATTCCAGCAGCCGTTCCTTAAATGCTTTAGCCTCCAGTCCCCTAATACGAACAGTTAGACATTGGAACCAAATGCTGAGGGAGGTGGGGGCCAAAAATCCATTTAAGAAAAACAATTCTCTCCAAATTCTAAAAAAAATAATAAAAAAAAATCTTAATGGTTATTGTGAGACTTTTTTATTATTTTAAAACAATAGGCATTGTAAAAATATGCTGTTAAACGTACAGTAGCTGGGGTCACAATATTACAAAACTACAAAAATTGTAGAACACAGGGAGTTCATGCAGACCATTGATTGCTTACCCTTGGTTTAGATTATTCTATTTCTATTTCAACATGAAATTGTCATATGGTTTATGCTATTTCATTTTAAAAATGTATCCTACACAATTTAAATGCACAACTCTAGAAGGCACATGCTGGCACACATTGTCTTCACATTTCTATAAGCAGAGGAACATCTTCTGAGATTTGGATCTAGATTTTTGGTGTGGCTTTGTTCCAGCAACTGTAAGAGTTGAAAGAAAACTCAGCAATGAGGTTGTTTCTGTCCCACCTTCCCCCCTCAGTCATTCTTCTATTCCACCTTGCTACAGGTAAAAGAATACTGTTGATTCACTCCAGAATCCTTTTCTGCACTTCGTCTGTTTATTTAACTTTTTTCATAATTTATTTCATTCAGCCAATTTCCTTCACTCTGAATGTATTTTCTTCCATTTATTCCTTCTTCCCTCATACATTCTTCTATTGTACCCATTGTGTAACTTGCATTCATAGCATAATCAACTCTTTTCTAGCAAATATGCATATAATTGGGAAACAGGAGGGTCTTCAGTTTCTTTGATTCTAGATTGCTGAAGAGAAAACTCATTGAACTTCATCTGTCCAACAATATTTTTCTTACAAATGGTCTCAACTATAAAGCTATTCACATAGCAGCCTTGATAGCAATACACAGTTGAAAGAACAGGGAGAGGTTTTTCCTGTAACTTTTTAAATAATAATAATAATAATAAAGAAAAACCCTCAGCTATTTCTGTCTTGGAACTTGAAGAAAAGAATTCTAAGTACTCATTGTACAGTATTTGCCTGCAGTTCTCTTTGAAGCCTTTCATTTTTTCTTTGGGTACATATTGGCACCTGATTATTGGATAATAATAATAATATAATCTGCTGATCTGTGTTATTTATTTGGAAGCCATCATTGGGCAGTGGACTAATTTCCAAGCTAGGTCACCTGTCACTAAAAAAATAAACTGTCTTTGTATTCTATGATCAATGTTAATTTCCTTAATATATTCTTTCTTTTTTCTTTCATAGGAATACTATATAGTTTTCTGGCTTTGGTTATGAGAAAAAATGTGAGGTGATAATGTTAAAGTAGACAGTATAGAATTCAAAGCACATGCCAATTTCTTGTTTATAAAATTGTTACACAATATATATTATTTTAATGGGTGAAACTGCAAGAGAAATGTTGACTTATATATTGCAAATATATTTGAAAGGTGTTTGCTTAATAACCAAAAGCTACATTATACCAGAAAGAAGGATGCGTTCTCATGAAATAGTGACCTAACATACAGTACTTTACTTTTGTTTACCAGTATACTTTATAATAATTCATTCGTTTATATGAAAGCAGATAATGTTTAGGCAGTCACACCAATTAGAAAAATATAAAGATTTCCTTCCATCACCCACATATTGTAAGTCATGCACCCTGGAGAGAGCACTTGTAAGTTTCACAGAAGCTTTTGGACCTAATTCTCACTAACAGAGATGAAATGATAGAAGGTGTTGAAGCCATAGGAACCTTGGGGGGAAGTGATCATGCAATATTGGAATTCAACATTATGGAAGCACAAGCAATAGAACACAGTCAAACTAGAGTCTTGGACTTCAAGAGAGCTAATTTCAATAAACTTAGAGAGGGTTTGGGAAGGCTTCCATGGATGAGAATCCTCCAGGGGAAAACAACTCAAGAGGCTTAGGAAATTTTGAAAAGTGAGATAATAAAGGCCCAGTCTAGCACAATACCAACAAAGAGGAAAAATAACAGCTCTCAAAAGAAACTAGCATGGCTGCATAAAGAACTCTCTGATCAATTGAAAGATAAAAAGGACAAGTATAGAAAGTGGAAAGAGGGACACATAACTAAGTCAGAATATCAGCAAATAGCCCGAGCCTGCAAAGAAGAAGTGAGAAAAGCTAAGGCTCAAAATGAACTAAGGCTTGTGACCAAAGTCAAAAATAACAAAAAAAAAGCTTCTTTCAACATGTAAAAAACAAGAAAAAAGTGAAGGAAAAGATTGGTCCATTAGTGGGTGAAAGTGGCAAGAAGGTGACAAGCAACAGGGAGAAAGCAGAACTATTTAACTCATTTTTCGCATCTGTCTTTATACAAAGGGAAAAAACAGACCAACCTATCAAAAATAAAAAACAAAATAGAAATACAAGTTAAGATAGGCAAGAAAATGGTAAGTGAACACCTGTCCAGCCTAGATGAGTTCAAATCACCAGGACCAGATGGATTACACCCCAAGTTTCTTAAGGAACTGGCAGATGTGATCTCAGAACCACTGAACTATATTTTTCAAAGATCCTGGAGCACTGGGGAACTACCAGAGGACTGGAAAAGAGCTGATGTAGTTCCCATCTTCAAAAAAGGGAAAAAAAGGACCCAGGAAACTACAGACCTATCAGCCTGACCTCAATACCTGGGAAGATTCTGGAAAAGATAATCAAACAACGAATCAGCGAACACCTACAGGCAAACCAAGTTATTACTAAAAGCCAACATGGTTTTGTCAAAAGCAGATCATGCCAGACAAATCTTATTGCATTCTTTGACTAAGTGACAAAATTAGTGGACCAGAGGAATGCTGTGGATATAATTTACTTGGACTTCAGTAAGGCATTTGACAAAGTAGACCACAACTTACTACTTGAGAAGGTAGAAAATGCGGGTTAGACAGCATCACCACCAGATGGATCTGTAGCTGGCTGACTGGCCGTACTCAGCGTGTGGTCCTCAATGGAACCACATCTACATGGAGGGAAGTATGTAGTGGGGTGCCCCAGGGCTCTGTTCTGGGCCCAGTGCTCTTCAACATCTTCATCAACGATCTGGACGAGGGGATAGATGGGGAACTCATCAAATTTGCAGATGACACCAAGCTGGCAGGAATAGCCAACACTCCAGAAGACAGGCTTAAGATACAGGAGGATCTGGACAGACTTGAACACTGGGCGCTATCTAACAAAA
>NW_015386249.1:443013-447607 GCF_001527695.2 Protobothrops mucrosquamatus | reverse complement strand
TACATTTAGGCAAGAAAAACCAAATGTACAGGTATAGTATAGGGGGTACCTTGCTCAATAGTAGTAACTGTGAGAGGGATCTCGGAGTCCTAGTGGACAATCATTTAAATATGAGCCAGCAGTGTGCTGCAGCTGCCAAAAAAGCCAACACAGTGCTAGGCTGCATTAACAGAGGGATAGAATCAAGATCACATGAAGTGTTAATACCACTTTACAATGCCTTAGTAAGGTCACACTTGGAATACTGCATCCAGTTTTGGTTACCATGATGTAAAAAAGATGTTGAGACTCTAGAAAGAGTGCAGAGAAGAGCAACAAAGATGATCAGGGGACTGGAGGCTAAAACATATAAGGAACTATTGCTGGAATTGGGTATGTCTAGTTTAATGAAGAGAAGGACAAGGGGGGACATGATAGCAGTGTTCCAATATCTCAGGAGTTGTCACAAAGAAGAGGGAGTCTTTGCTATTCTCCAAAGCAACTGAAGGCAGGACAAGAAGAAATGGATGGAAACTAATCAAAGAGAGAAGCAACCTAGAACTAAGGAGAAAAATTACTAAGTTAGAAAAAACTAAGTTAGAAAAATTAATCAGTGGAACAACCTGCCTCCAGAAGTTGTGAATGCTCCAACACTGGAAGTTTTTAAGAAGAGACTGGACAGCCATTTGTCTGAAATGGTATAGGGCTTCCTGCCTAAGAAGGGGGTTGGATTAGATGATCTCCAAGGTCCCTTCTATCATCATCATCATCATCATCATCGTTGTCGTTATTGTTATTATTGTTATTATTATTATTATTATTATTATTATTATTATTATTATTATTATTATTATTATTATTATTATTATTATTATTATTATTATTATTATTATTATTATTATTATTATTAGCCTGTACAGCCATTTGTCTGAAATAGTATAGGGTTTCCTGCCTGAGCAGGGGGTTGGACTAGATGACCTCCAAGATTCCTTCCAACTTTATTATTATTGTTATTGTTATTGCCAAGATCAATTGATTAAACTATTACTATATGCTAATACTGATAATTGAAAGAGCCCAGGCAAGGCAAGACTGACTGATGGCTAGGCTGTTTTTTGATTGTCCCCAGTAACTATGATCTACTTAATCAGACATTGTTGACAAGGCTAGTATTCTGTGAATAGATATAGTATATGTCTATAAATCACATTTTAGAAGCTACACAGGCTAAGTTGCAGTTGCAGCCTAAATTGAAACTAACATACATACTATGCTTCAGCATGCTATATGAATGTAGTTATTGTACTACTATATTACTAGTTTTCAACCTGTGCCATTGATACAGTTCTATGTGTAATATTGTGGTGGTGTTATGTTTGTCAGTATACCTTATAAAGACAAACTCAAGTGGTGAAAGTGAACTACAGTAGAGATTTAAAACACAAGAGGGAGCAATCTGCAAAGTCAAAGCAACCTTTATATTTATAGAAGCCAGTTTCTAAGTTTGCTCTCCCAATAAGTTTAGTTTCTAATTTTAGAGCCCAGTAAGTTCTAAACACAGAATTTTAACTATTGCTTGGAAGAGAAGAAATGAACTTTTTAAACAGATTTTTTTTTACCCTGCCTTTTTCTTTTCATATACAAGTCAAGGAAGAAAGCACGACCATACGCTTTCCTCCTCATTTTTGCCCACAACAGCAACTCTGTGAGGCAAGTTGAGCTGAGAGAGAGAGAGCAACTGGTGCAAAATCACCCAACTCATTTTTCATGCCTAAGCAGGACTATAAGTCACAGTTGCTTGGTTTCTGGGCCAACACCTTAACCACTACACCAAACTACCTCTCACATAATGGGGATGGAAAGAAATGGGCTATATTATGTGTTCTCCTTCCATAGAAAAAAGGCACATCCAACCAAAATGGAAGGAAACATTGCTTATGAGATGTTGGCTTATTTCAATGTATTAGATTGTATTTTAAGTTCCTTTGTGGAAATTCAACCTAGCTGAGTCCATGAAGTCCATGTTTGCTTTGCCAAAGTAATCTAAGTAGACTACATTAGTCATTTTGATACATAGAAAATACATGGGAGTTTCTTTTATGCTTGTTCTGGTTTGTGCCTTTCAGGATTAGCTAACTGACCTGCTCCCTGAAGTAGGATGACTTGCTTGTCTCTCCATGGTCAATGTGTACTCAGTGCCTCACTCTGGGAAAGGACTTGTCAAAATGGGGAATCAATGTAAGGAATAGAACAGTGATGGCAAACCTTTTAGAGACCGAGTGCCCAAACTGCAACTCAAAACCCACTTATGCATTGTCGGGTGCCAGGTGGGTATGGCCCATTGGCTGGGTGTGGCCCATTGGGTGGGCGTAACGGCAGACTGGGTGGGACTAAAAAGTTCAATCAATCAATTCCAACTTTGCAAGATCTTTTTTTTTCCCCACGAGAAGTTGAAATTGACTGATTGAACCTTTTTTTTTTTTTTTGCACATGGCAGCGGAGGCCTAAAGCGAAAAGGTTTTATAAAACCCAGCTGAAGGCCTAGGACTGGGGCGATGGCACGCGTGCCCACAGAGAGGGCTCTGAGTGCCGCCTCTGGCACCCGTGCCATAGGTTCGCCACCACTGGAATAGAAAGAAGAAAAGCATATCCTTTGGCATCAGTGAAATAAAGATATAAAAACAATTTCCTGGTGCTGATACAAGGTCTGATTTGGTAATGTAATATCCAAGGGCAGGAGAAGTCCTATATATTCCAATTATGAGGAGCAAGAATATTATGTGGAAGATACACAAAGATAAAGATATTTAATATGCTCTAACCTGCACTAACTTGAATACATTATGTCCTTAGGAGAGACAGAAATACATATTCCTAGTAATTGTAAATGAAAGATAGAATGTGCTTTTGTTTACCTCATTGATAAACAATTGGTTATTAATACCCTTTTATGGAATTACAGTAAATATAGAAAACAGGTGGTTATACTGGAACCTGAAATCACTTCCTGTGTCCCTAACCATGTTCCACTGGTCTTTGAATTGCTCTGCTCATAGATGTTAATTGAGATCCTAATACAGAACTATAGCTAAGATGAAAACTGCAGGCCTCGCTCACTTGAGATATATGGACAAGTAGCAGAAAAGGAAAACAAGGGCCAGCTGTGACAGAGAAAACACGCAAGCCCAGGCAGAAACTAAAAAAGACCCTGTTTGGACAAATGAAAAGGTTAACAAGGGTGGGGAAATTGATCACCAGGTTACAAAAGAAGCAGTACTGCATAAGCAATATCTACATATTGTGCAAAAGAGACAATCAACAAGTCAAAAGAGAACAAAAAGACCAAAACACCTCCCCAACAATCAATACCCAGATGAGCATAAATTAACTTCAAGATTAAGATTGGACCATCAATCAAGAAGCAAACAACACTCCTGTCATGGTTCCAATAGATGAAAACTTTTAAAAGAACTTCAAGGCAAATATTTATTCCTCAAAGAACATTTTATTCATGAAACAAAATATCATCATGTACATAGTTGAACCCAAGACTAAAGTTCCCTCCCCCCTGATACAAAGTAACAAGTTGTAATTCCCACCACAGAAAGGCTGTCATAAATCACATTCACCAATTATTCTAAAACGCTGGCTCTCCTCCCAACTTTTCAACCTGCCAAAACTTTATCTAACAGTGACCTGATTCTCACCGGCTGCAAATGTTATGGCTAATAGAAAATGCTCAAGCATTCCTTCCTTCCCCCCTTCTACATCTGAGAATCCCAAATAACAGAAAAAAGCACAAGGAATGCAAAAGGTAAAATGGCCATAGTTTGTCAGTTGTCACAGCGCTGACAATTCCATTCAGGAAACTGCCAATCAAGTTAACAGTAAGCAGCCCAACCAACTGTCCTTGTGGCAGTAGAATCACCAAGACCACTCCCATTAACACTGAGAGGGCCAGCTGTTAGAATAAAAATCAAGAGCAAAACTTACTCCTTACTATCACAAAGGTGCTTTTTCAAAAGGCAACTGGACTTTTGGGATAACCATGACCTGGATGACTGAGAATCTTCATAGACTCTTACTCCTTACTACCCGGTTTCCCCAAAAGTAAGGCCTACCCCCAAAATAAGCCCTAGCTTGATTTTTGGGGGTGGGCCTAATATAAGCCCTACCTAAAAAATAAGCCCTAGTTTTGGGGTGAGGCAAACACTTAAAATCAAGCTAGGGTGGGAGTGGGGGTGTGTGGATCTGCTTCCCCCAAACCTCGTTGCAGCGGGATCCCCCCTCCAAGGTATGTGTTTGTGAGGGTGCTTTCTCAGAGTGCAAATAGGGGCAGAGAGAAGCTATCTTTCACTTTAAGTTTCAGTTTCAGTTTCAGTTTCAGTTTATTGTATTTATATCCCGCCCTTCTCTTGGTGGACTCAGGGTGGCTTACAGCCAGTTAAAAAACAGAGCAATTGATACAAATATACAAAATTTAAAATAAATTAAAAGATATATTTAAATAGGCCTTTTCTTATTTTAAAAGTTGATTAAAATCCAATTTAAAATATCCCTAGGCCAGTCCTGCCAGCTGAAACAGCCATGTCTTGAGGGCGCGGCGGAAGGAGGG
>NW_015386249.1:411712-441712 GCF_001527695.2 Protobothrops mucrosquamatus | reverse complement strand
TTTGCTTATTTAGAAAAATTAGAATAAATATAATGCACTTAAATCATCCTGAAACTTCCCCCTGCCCCCCCCCCCCCGTCCATGCAAAAACTGTCTTCCTTGAAACCGATCCCTTGTCCCAAAAAGGTTGGGACCTCTGCTGTATATTACAGTGCAATCT
The DNA here is from genome assembly GCF_001527695.2 of Protobothrops mucrosquamatus. Classification (NCBI taxonomy): domain Eukaryota; kingdom Metazoa; phylum Chordata; class Lepidosauria; order Squamata; family Viperidae; genus Protobothrops; species Protobothrops mucrosquamatus. Next base: position 441,552 of record NW_015386249.1, on the reverse strand, counting down.
CTCAAGATGTTCCAAGCTATCTTCTCTTATTACTTCTATATGTTGTTTGTATTTATTTAAAATTAAATATATTTTAAGATATATTTACCAAGCAACTCTTGGTGATTTACAAAGGAACATCAAATGTAGATTAAATTGCAATAAAAACAGAATGGACTGGAGAGAAAATGCACCTGTAACATACAACTGAACCAGATTCATACAAGAGCCTTGGTGGTGCAGTGGTTAGAATGCAGTATTACAGGCTAATTCTGCCAATTGCCAGAGTTCAGCAGATTAATTCTCACCAGCTCAAGGTTGATTCGGCTTTCCACCCATCCGAGGTTGGTAAAATGAGGACCCAGATTTGTTCGGGGCAATATGCTGAGTCTCTAAATTGCTTAGAGAAGACTGTAAAGCACTGTGAAGTGGAATATAAATCTAAGTGCTGTTGCTATTGCAATTCTAGCCCAGTGCCTGAGGAAAGATACTAGTTTTCACAGCTTTCCTGTTAAGGTTGGGTCTCAGGGTAACATATTGTTCTACAGGGCAGGAACAGCAACAGGGAAGTTAATAAATTAAATCCATTTTAAATCCATTTTAATTTTTTAAATCCCTCATCTTTACCATTCTCAACACACTACTATTAAGTTACCAATGCAATATGCTTTTGGAAACTAGGGAGAGTACAAAAATATATGACAGGTAACTGAAAACTGCCTTTGTGCTCTATTAGTAACGATTTTTTGGTTGCAACCTAAGAGATTTCTGCAGCTTGCAACTCACATCGCATGAATTAATAATGATCAGATGACATCACTTTTCCCCTTATCCTGACCCTTTTCTTCCCAGTGTCTCTTCCTTTCAAGAATACAGAGACTGCAGCCAATTTGCAGCCATGAACATTTTATATTGTCTCACTGCTGTAATATTTTTCTGCTTCCAAGCTGCTCAGGGTGAGTGATGATTCAATAATATACTATACAAAGAACATCTTATTGTTATAAATATTTTGATGAGAATACTATATTAATTTTTAGCCCAATCACTAGTTTAAAAAGATCATAAGCTCTGCATGGATTTAAGCTTGGAAAAGCATTTTAGGAGATTGGCTCATATATTAGAGGTAAAGGAAAAGGAATGGAGAAATGTTCAGCTTGCATGTTTTATTGTATGTACTTTTATGCTGGCTTATATGTAATCATATTTTTATATGTAATATTTTCTATATGTAAATTTTATTTGCTGTTAAATTAAGGCTTCCTTATGTAAAAGCATCATAAGTAAAAAAAAACCTTATAACCATATAATAGAAAGAAAAACACATATTTAAAAACTGTATTTCTATTTGCCTAGTTTGTAAAGAATAAAAGTATATTGATTCCAAGAACTTTCAGAGAATCTTCTCCACTGAATATTGTTTACTCTGGTATCCATCTGTCTCGCTGAAAAATTGGGCTTGGATTTTATTTTTGTAAGAAAAAATAGTCTGGTCAGATAGTTCCCCCTTTACCAATTTCATTATCACATTTATCATATGCGAGGTTGGGAAGTCAAAGTAACACTATGGATTGAAAGGAATCCCAGGACTGTTAATAGCTAGTCACAACTGCGCTATATACATTTTTGTCTGGCTGTTTCTCCCACAGTACTTTAGGTGAAAGAAAAATATGCTGGCCTCAGCCTTGCTGGCTTCAGAAAAGCTTGTATAAGGTATCTTTTTAAGCCTGCTATTTTTTAAGGCTCTAGGTATTTATTTGACAAATGTCTATATAGGTAGTTTTCAACCTATGACCACAATTAAGGCCAAAATGTCTCTTGTTAAGCAAGACAGTTGCTAAGTGAATTTGGCCCCATTTTACATTCTGTCTTGCCTTTCTTGTTAAGTGAATCATTGCAATCACAACCTTTTTTGTTAAGTGAATAATTGCAGTTGTTAAGTTAGTAACACAGTTGTTAAGTGAAACTGGCTTCCCCATTGACTTTGCTTCCCAGAAAGTCTCAAAAGATGATAACATGATCTGTGGCCATTATAATTATGAGTCAATTATCAATTTTGATCATGTGGCCACAGGGATGCTGCAGTGGTTGTAAGTGTGGAAAATGGTTGTAAGTCACTTTTTTAGTGCCGTTGTAATTTCGAATGGTCACTTAATGAACTATTGTAAGTCGAGGACCACCTGTACTGCATGACTCCCAGCTCAGCCATACAGCTCATGCTCTTTTGTGTTTACATGTATGATGTGCCATCTTGCCTATCTTGCCTAATGATTGAATCGTTTGTATAGTAGTAATGTTGAAAAGATAATGTGAAGAGAAGATTTCAAAGCTCTGATAAACATTTTATTTTTACAGAAGACCACTTTATAGAAGCCATTCTGCTTACTTGTGCATCAATGGGTGGATTCTGCATTCTACAACCCAATGAGACCTGTCCTTCAGGTGTCCTCCTGGATGTGCCTTGTCATTTCAGAAGAAAGTGTTGTTCAAAGACTGATGCTTGACTCCCATCTTTACATGCTTATTGGATAAATAATCAGCTTTCATCGGTTCCGCTAGTTAGCTGTACTTGATTTGTCATGGTATTTCCTACTTGAGATAGGTAACGAAGTTTGATAGTCAAGCCTCTCCAGAATTTGGACACTTATTCAAAATTTATTTTGTGTATATGCTATGTCCCACTTTGCTATCATTATTGACAACTCCATATATTTTGCCAAGCCACATTTATATCTGTAGGTCCCTCACTACTTATTTAAAGGTCCATAATTCATTTGGATGGAATCCTAATTTACAATGACAATAAAGAGAAAGAATATGATCGCCTCAGTGAAAAATTGAAAGCACACAACTGTTTTCCAAATTAAGGAAATTAAATTGTCAGTGCTGAATTCTGAGGAAAATATAGGTTGAAAATCCTCTTAAAATGAGAAAAAGAAAAAAGGACATCTCTCTTGGAATCAGGAAAGGGCAAGTCCCCATTGGAAAAAAAATCTGTCCATCGTTTCCTGATAATATTTTATTATTTCAATTTACTGATTTATTGACCCATGGAAGAGATTCCATTTGCCTTGTCAACTAGATTTAAATTAATACCTCATGTTCAACTAACTGGGTTTGTAGAAGAATGTTGATTCCCCCCCCCAGAAGATGGCAATCTATAGAGTTCACTGAAGTTGAGAGAGAAAATAATTCAGTTTTAGTCTTGAAAGTACAAATATGACATACCACCATCATCTTTGCTTTATTAAAATATTGGGAATATTTAACAGGCAGAATTTTAATTTGACCTAGTAGGTATATTTTATGAGAAATTTTAGAAATGCATAGATCAGATAGTGTTTATAGCATGTTAATGTAGTTTTACATATTTATATGGAATTACTTCATTATTTTCCTGCTATTATTGAAATAAAAATTATAATGGGCAGCTGAAATCTTACAAAAGAAAATTCTGAGCATCAGTTTGCTATCACATGAAATTAGAGTTATTGTATAGTACACTCTGTTAAATTTCCTGTTTTTGGTATTGGGATGTAGATTGACCTCTTCCAATCAGTTGGCCATTGTGTCATTGTCTAGTTTTGCTGGCATAGTTTGGTTAGAAACTTTAGTGATTCTTCTTCTGTTGCTTGCAATATTTCGGTATTCCATCAGTTCCTGTAGTTTCACAGTATGTTCTGAAATGTATAGAGGCATCATTTTGGTTGTTTGAAGAAATCATTGGAGAGGTTAAATTGATTTCCTGCTTTATTTCAGTTTCCTAAGTTATAAAATAAATTCCATTTTCCTCTTTAATGTTTTCAATTTTCACATTCCAGTTCCAATTACAGGCAACTCATCTTGCTTGCATGTTCTTCTGTTTCAAACTGAATTGAGCATAAAACTCATCAACCTCCTCTTCTTCTGCATTGGTGGCTAGAGTACAAAGTTGAATGATCATTATATTAAAGAGTTATCCACAAAGTCTCATTCATATTATTTAGTCATTGAATTGCACTGTAGCCAAACACTGTTCTTGTTTTCAATGTCCTAACTATAAAAACAACACCATTTTTTCTTTGTTTTTCATGTCCTGAGTAATAAATAGATCAAAAGTGTGCAATTCAAAAGTGTGCAATTCAAAAGTGTGCAATTCCAGTTCATCTCAATTTCATGATACCTAAGATGTCTGTAGTCATTTCATCTTTCATTCTGTTGTACTTTACTTTGTTCATACTATTTACATTACATGTTCTCACTGGAATTCTCCTTTGCAGCTTCAGATTTTCTTTTCCTGTATGGCAGCATCAGCAAAAAAAAAAAGCTTTAATCAAGCCACTAACAAACACTATTTACTACAAAAGATCATTAGATCTTCTGTCATGGTTCTGACACATGAAACTCTTCAAAGAACTTTGAGGCATTGTTTACCTTAAAGAATCTTTATTCGAGTAGCATAGCTTCGGCATGTACATGTACACGTACTTCTGTAGCATGTTAAATACCATCTGACCCGAGGAGCCTCCTGTCTGGTACTATATCATTAATAATTTTATATTTTCTCTCCATGTGGTTTTCTTGGTAAGAAATACAGGATCGTCATTGATTATACAATACACAACATGATGTTTTTACTTAGCAGGAACTGAAAAATAATGTGGGAAAAAGTTAATTGTAATAAGCACAGTCATATTATTTATATAAAGCCAACAGATTCTGATAATAACTTAAATAACAACATAAGTTAGGCATAAATAAAGCTGACAAAGGCAAGATGGAAGCTGGTCGACCTGAGCACTTTTTTTTTAAAATAGCCGCCACTATGGGAATAATGAAATACTGGTAATTGATATCATGGTTAATGAGAAAGGGAGGGAGAGAAGGAAGCAAGGAAGAAAGGAGGAAGAGGGAGGGAAGGAGGGTGGCAAGGAAGGAGAAAAAGAAAAAATGAAGAAGGAAGGAAAGGAAGGAAGGAAAAGAAGGAAGGAAGGAAAAGAAGGAAGGAAGGAAGGAAGGAAGGAAGGAAGGAAGGAAGGAAGGAAGGAAGGAAGGAAGGAAGGAAGGAAGGAATAATTTTCAACGGTCCCTGTCAGCTTCACCCAAAGAAATTCTTCAGTGGGGAAGCTGATAAAAGTCGCTCTGCTCCCACTGCTTTTTTGCATGACTGTGGTCATTCTGTTTCTCTCTCTTTAGGTAAGAAAATATCTCTGAAATGATGACCCAACAGGTCACAGGTTATCTAGTGTTATAATTATTACCCTGAATATTTATATACAATACTAATCAGAACTAAGGAAGAAAAATATTTTTTTTTAATTTGAGCTAAACCAGCCTACCTGAATGACTATCACAATGTTTTATTTTGGTGCCTCAGTTTCATCATAAAATATTTGTGAAGTTGTTGTTTTAGGTAAAAAACTTTCAGCTGGTGTAGTTGCATATTCACACTCTGTAAGCCACCATATTCTGTACATTAGAAAAGGAATACATTATTTCAAGTAGAAATCTATTTTATAGGTATAGAGGATTAGGTCAAGGTAAAGATAAAGGGGTGCCTGTGGATTTTACTCCACTAGTCATTGCTGACTTTAGGGGGCGATGCTCATCTCTGTTTCAAAGCCATTGAGACAGCATTGTCCGAAGACATTTCTATGGTCATGTGGCCAGCATGACCACATGGAGCTCTGTTACCTTCCCACCAAAGTGGTACTTATTTATCTACTCGCAATTGTATGCTTTTGAACTGCTAGGTTGGCAGGAGCTGGGGTGAGGACAGGAGCTCACCCCATTATGTGACACTCAGGTCTTGAACCTGGGCTGCCGGCTTTCCAGCTGACAAGCCCAGTATCTTTAATGCTGAGCCCATAAAGGATTAGAATATATGTTGATTAAATGTATAATTGATAGTTGTTTGATTGTAGGTTGATACATGAGTGGATTTTTTGAAATTGCCATGAAATAAAGGGGAAAATAAAATGTTAAGGATTCTGCAATGGATGCCTTTAAAGACTTTTTTTAAAGAGCTTGCAGCCCTTTGATCTGAATACTATACATACTATCATATATCTTTGCTACAATAGCATATAGCCTACAAACAGAAAATTACAAGGATGATCTCTTGTACCTTACATAATTTTATAAGGTAGAACAAGTAATATTTCAATATGCCCATTAATCTGATAGACAGTGATCTATCATGTCCTGTGTAGCTGGCAAGACTAAAGAAGCAGGAAAAGTACAAATTTCAATGGTATGTCTTTAATACCAGTCTTGAGTAAATCCAGTATGTAGACAATTAATAGCAATTTTCCAGTTGTATTATAGTTAATAACTTAATATAGATATTTTGTATTACTACATATTCAGTATTGATGTCTGAATTGAACTACCATAATGTAAATGCAAAATACCAAATAACAATTTTGAACTGATCCAAAAGACCTGTATTCTGTACCCTGGGAAAACTGACTTACTTGGCACAGCACTGGAAGTCAAATTCACACAGTCCGTAGTAAGTAAAACAGTCAGGACAGGAAACGTCTTTTGGGTAACAGAAACCTTTAAGACGCTGTTGACATTCAGATTGGCCTCCAGCAAGATCTATATGAAAAAATAAATATATATATTTAAAAATCCTTTGTGCATTATACTATATATAAATACAAACATATATAAAGGTATCTCACAGATACACATTCCCTAAGTATGATTCTGAATGAAATATTTTATTCCAAATTACAAATGTGTCAGTGCATTTTAAAGATAGATAGATAAACAGATAGATAGACAGATAAATAGAGAATATATATATATTCTTTGTATATGTATATATATGCATATGAGATCATATTTATTATTATTGATTTGAATTATTATTCTAAAGAAGAATATTCGTGGCTCAGTGTTGATATGAAGGGTTCTTGGTGTTCTCTGAGCTTGGTTGTTTCCTTGCAGACATTTCATTATGTACACTTGGTAACATCATTAATGCTAGCACAGTACTAGCACTAATGATGTTCTCTAGTTTGGGTAATGAAACGTTTGCAAGAAAACTACAAGCTCAGAGAGCACCAAGGACCCCTCAATTATTATATTATTTGAATTTATTAGCTGTCCAACTCCAATGGAATGTTATGGTATGTGGGAATGACCTTAGAGGTACAGCAACTATCTCAGAAGAGAGACCCTCCCTAGTATTTTGGACTATAAAGACTATGGGTGGGTGAGACTTGTAAGATTCTTTTAATGTTAGCTTACAATAAACTCAGAGTTAGTATTGGTGTGCTTTTTGTCTGAATTATCTTGTAAGGCTGATATAGAGCCATGGGAAATTGTGAGTTGTTGTTGAGGCAGTGAGCTCTCTGGATGTCAGTTTGTTCCTCTCAGCAAGGTAGTTGAACTAGAGAAGTTGGAAAGGTAGGGAGATTGATAGATTATTAAATGTACAAAGGTGGGAAGGTTCTGAAATACCCACAAAGAAGGAATGGTTGGTGAAGATAACAGAATTTGCAGAAATGCAAAATGGAATTGTTTAATTAGGGAATAGCCAATGACTACATTTATTAGTGACTAGAAATCTTTTGTGGATTTTTTTTTTGCTAAAAAGTGAAAGAAAAGTAACATGATTTATGAGTTTGATGATTAGTTCTTCAGAATTTGCACAGTGGTTAAAATGGTTAAGACATTTTTCCTGAACTAGAAAAACCCAAGTTCAATTCACACTTGACCACATTGTTATTGAGTGACTTAGGATCAGCAATTCTCTTTCTACACAAACTACTTCACAAGATTATTGAGGACACCTCTGTGCATGCCACATTAAGATCTCTGAAAAAAGTCAAAAAATGCATGCAACAACAAACCAGCAAGTAAATGATGCAGCAGGAATTTAGATTTGCCTACAACTCTGCAGTAAACAGGGAACTATAATGAGTGTGGTGTAAAAAGTGGATGGTGTCCAATATGTGTGGGCCTTGTTTATACATGAGTTTTTAAAATGTATACTTAATAATGGAATGCTATTATGGATATTTTATATACTATTTACAAGCATATTCAGCATATCTAAAATATCACATTGAAAGGACCTAAAATATTTCATAAAGACATCTAGCATAATTCCATCTCACACACTATGACTATATTAATGTATTAATGTAATATATTGCATTGCAATGTGCTTAAAGATTGCTCATTTTTGTACCTGGACCAACTACACCTTTCAGAAAGAGAGTCAAAAAGAAAAGATGATAGATCTTCATGGCTGATGGATCAAGTAAAAACTTCAACGTTCACAGACCGAAAGTATTCCTGTTGGGAAATACAGAGTTAGTATCCTCATTGACAAAGGTGAAAAAGGCAGATCTTTCTTTCAGCAAAAGTGAGAACTGCTGTCCTGATCCAGACTGAAACCAAAACCTCTCCCCAACTCTGAAGTTCTGAAGCTTCTTGGTTGAGAATCAAAATGTTTTCTTCTTCTTCCTCAAGGAAAAAAAAAAAAACTCCAGCTGCCTTTTGAAAAAGCATCTTTGAGGCAACTATGACCTGGATAACTGAGAATCTCCACAGACATCCATGCAAAAATATATATATAATGATTGTCTGAACAGATGCTGATTCCCCTACAACATGTTAGAATTCTATGGTGCATTTCCAGGATCCACATCTACTCCTGTTGATTCATTGGAAGTACAACTATGAACAAATCAGGGCTCCAGGAGAAGATGCTCACTTCTACCCAAACAATTTAGTGCAGTGGTTCTCAACCTTTTTAATGCCGCGACCCCCAACCGATCGTAAGTCGAGGACTAAACTGGTCGTAAGTCGAGGACTACCCAACCAGTCGTAAGTTGAGGACTTTCCCTGCCCGGGAGCGCCGCGCATGCGTGGTTCCGCCCCCTGCGCCGGCCAAGGCGTAGCTGGCAAGCGGCAGAGACGGAGCAGGCCGACCACCAGCTGGCCCAGCCCAAGGGAGGTAAGGCACCCGCCGGAAAAGGGGAAAAAAAATGGCAGACAGCCTTGCTTGGCGACCCCCGTGAAATGGTCGATCGACCCCAAATGGGGTCGCGACCCATAGGTTGAGAACCGCTGATTTAGTGTATCTAAGAACTACGGTTACAGAGACTCTGTTGACTGGCAATCTCATAGGCTTTTGTTTCTATGCTCTCATAGTTTAACTGCCACTTCCAGTTATCAGAAGTAGCCAAAAACACTTTCTAACACCTGGAGAATATTTTGTCAGGAGTAACTGAAAGTCCTTACTATTTCTCTCAAAGAACTTTTAGTAACCCTGCAAATGATATGCATGCCTTCTTTCTGCCCGTGATGCTATTATTTTTTTATATCTGTAAGATACTTACAAAATATCTTTATCTATGTGCTGGTATGCATGCATCTGTATGTATGGCTTCTCTAACTTTTTGAACTAGAAATGGAAGAACCTATTTCTTTCTGCAGACAGAATCCTTTGGATAATTTGTCTGCTTCTTGACAACCAGCCTGTCCTGCTGAACTCCATCTCTCAATGCACAATGTCCNGTCTGCAAATCAATAGAAGTCACACATACTACAGGGACAGAAATCTGTCATGATTGCCATTTTGTTTTTGTTTTTTTTACCCTCTCCTATGAATGCTGCAGACCAAAGCTGACATTTTGTATTGATTATTTAGCATGTATTCAAATTACTGTGCCTAAGAATATTCAAAAATTTAAAGACCGGAAAACATGCAGAAATATTGCTATCTGGAAATAACCAGAACTTTGCTGATTTCAACAGCAGATGAAGCAGCCAAGAACTTCCTTCATTCTTGCTCATAAATTGGACCTAAGCACACCTCCCCTGCAAGTCCCACTTTTCTACACTTTCATTGGAAACCTTTCTTTTCTTTGAAAAGAGTAACATTTTAGTGAACTTTGGAAAAGAATGGACAGGTGATTGGGAGGTGGTTTGTATTAAAAATTGTTGTACAGATTTGATCAGCAACAGTTCATCTCACAGGATTGTTATTGTGGGGAAAATAGGAGGAGAAAGGAGCATAAGATATGCCACCCTGAGTTATTTATAAAAATAAAAACAATATAATTAAAACAATAATAAAGGCAGGATATAAAATAGCAATGAACATATGAAGATACAGAATGTTTGGAAATTAATAAATGCATTTAAATCATATTTTAAGATAGGGTAACAAAATGTTATTCCATTCTCAAGTCAATCTGATACTTGCATGGAAAATATATTCTAAACAGTGTTCAGATATATTTCTTGCATTCTTCCATGTCCACTTTCCATCCCTGGGTGTTATACCTTTAAGGCAATCTGAGTATCACAAGGCATAAGAATCAAACTCCTTCCTTTTCTGTTACCTCAATAACCTTGTTCCCTTACTGCATAAAACTAATATCAGTGAAATTTTCATAATATTGTAAAATTATTGTTTATCTATTAGTCTCTTTCTAATGGTTAACCAAACTCTTGAGCAAGAATGAAAAATCCATGAGTTGCAGGTGCCCTGCTCCCCTTACTTTTCTTTTGCGATCCCCAGAATCACGCAGCCAAAACTTGGGAAGAAACAATCCAAAAATACAAGAAAAACTAACATATTAAATCTTACCATTCCTGGAAAAAGCTTATCTCCATTTTTAATAAGTCTCATTCCATTCCCTGTTCTGACATCTTTATACATCATTCTATTCTTACCAGTTATAGGAAATAAGAAATATATAAAAGCTTGCCTTCCATGATGAAAAACTGAAGGTTAGGCTAAACAGACAAAGAAAGAGAACTGCTATTCCCTTGAGAGATGCCCCCAGCTCATATGAAAGTCTGCTTCCATCTGCCAATTCTTACCTTTTCCAGTACTGATAGGTGGACAAAGCCCAAATTTCATCTATGGTGGTTGCTTTTGTCTAGAGGGTGTTACCAGATCCCTCCCACTTTCGTCTGTTTTTCCCCATCCCTTTGTACTTTTGTGTAAAATAATGTTAAGCAGGTTCATAGAAGGTTGAAAATTGCATTCATAGATTTGGGAAGAATTGTCTATTTGCACCAGTAGATAGTTACAGATAGTTTACAGAGTTTTAAAAGAGTAGTTTATCTTGACAGTACCCCTTCAAAGAGCTTTGGCAAAGAAAGCAAACCTCAGTTTCCATATGTCTATGCATATGCTTCAGACATTTCCCAATGGACATACTACACTACCCCTCCCCCCCATTTGCTACCCAAACATAGTTTCAATTGGCTTCTGAGCTTAGTCACTATTTCAAGCACAAAACTGGGTTTATTTTTCTAGCCAGCTGCAAAATAAAATTTTCAACTGATTCTCTACAAGTAGAAAAAATAATAATCCCTTCTGTTGGTCCCATTCATTAATATAACACAAAAATACATATTTATACTCACACATATATGTAGCCATAGCTTCAGGCAGTTTAGCGAAGAATGCTGAATTGTTAAATTATGAGGCAACAGTGATTGAGTAATTAATAAACAAGTCCAAAGTATCAAGATTTCCAACAAAAGTAAAGAAATCCAAAGAAAGTTGGTAAGATGCAAAATCAAATTAACTGACTGAAATTCTTTTTGCTTTTATACAGATAGATTTTTAGCTTGTGAGAAACATCAAACTTGTTTGGCAAGTCTGGTTAGGGGAATTTTTTTCTTTTCTTTCTTCCTATACAAAGATAAGAGAGAGAGAGATGAGAGAGCAATGGATGGAAACTAGTCAAGAAGAGAAGCAATGTACAACTTTAAATTTCCTGACAGAACAATTAATCAGTGGAACAACCTGCCTCCAGAAGGTGTGAATGCTCCAACACAAGAAGTTTTTAAGAAGGGATTGGGCAACTAATTTGGTTAAGTAAAGGTACTTAAAAGAAAGGGAAAATATAGGAACATTGATTTTTTTCTCTCCTCTCTGTCTTCTATGCAACCATGTGATATGTTTGTCAAGATTTGTGCCTTCCCTAATTTGAGTTAATTGAGATTTATAGTGGGAATGACCAGGGTGTGAAAACTGAGTGTTCTGTTTTCCTCTCCTTTACTCTTTGTCTTTGTGTGTGTGTGTATGTGTGTGTGTGTCAAGGTCTTTGTGTGTCTTCAAGGTAAATGTTAACTGTTGGATGTCTCTAATACCTAGAAACAAGAATTTTAAAATTCTGCTAGAAATTCTGTTAAAATAAGCCACCGAAAGGAAAATACTCTCATCCTGTTTGCTCGGCCAGCAAAACAGGGTGAAGAGAAATGTGTTATTTTCTTACTTTCTCTCTGTGTGCTTTTAAGAAACAGCCCAAAGTTGTCAGGAGGGAATGTGTAAAGTTCATTTACAGGAAAAGTTTCATTCTTGCATTTACTGTATGTGTTTAAGTGGGCTTCATCTATCTACTTAACATCTGCAATGTTAACTCTAAGGCCTTTTCAAACTCTGCCTGCAAGTTACTCCCCCCCCCCCCGAATTCCACTTCTCCATTTCTTATCCTCAGTTCTCCATGCCTTTGGACTGGACCCTGATGAAGATTTTTCTTCCAACAGTACCTTAGACCAAACTGGCTCTCTATGGTAACATTAAGGTAGATAGAAGCAAAGAAGAAGATTTATATCAACCCAACAGTCTAATAAAGTAGAAGATACCAATGCTATCTTATGATTGAGCTTTAGACAATCATATAAAATCACTCACAATTTCAGAGTATGTAGCTGAACGACTAACACTGAAGTTTAAAAAAATGAATCGATACACAACATGAAATGTTCTACAAATGAACTAAATAACCAGGAAGTAAAGGTGGAAAATATATGGTGAAATAGGTGGGGATATTTAAGTTTTAATTCTATTATATTTCTGGCAACTATTCATTCTATTCCTGTAAAGGCTTGGCCCTGATATTTGATCTAAGCTGGCACATTTCATGTAGGAAACTATGCTGTTCCTGTAAAAGCGGTTCTGCATAGTCCACAAAGAACACAAAAGATACATTCATAAATGAAATGTTCTCAGCTGTGGTAACTGTTTCCTAATTAATGTTGGTGTGGCTCATTAAATAGAAGGATTTCTATATATCTCTATTTTATTATATTATCATTGCTTCACATGACTGATTATTGCTCTTGTTATACAATAGATCATATAGGAATTTGCTCAAATATTCTTGGTTGTCCTGCTGACTGTTACAACAGAGTCTGGCTCTGGGAAAACCAACCAAGACAACAAAAAACAGTTACCAGGCAACAGCTTATGCTGTTGTAGCTGTCTCTGAAGAATAGGTGGTAGGATTTTATCTAGCCTGCTGCATCTGGATATTGTCCTGACATTGAAATAAGCACATTGCCCAAAATCTGGGAGCCAGTGTGAGTAGTAGTTGGACTAGTGCTGGACTAGGAGTAAAGAGATCCAACCAACCCTTAGGCATGGAAGAGAGCTGGGTGATACTGGGCCAGTGATTCTTTCCTAACCTAGATGGAAACATTTATCTATTGACACTCATTTTATGAACATGGGAGACTACAATCCATTGTCTTCAATTGTAAAGGCCTTCATTCCAAGAGGACAGTTTCAGGCTGATATTTATTTGCATTATAGATACTCGTAAATTAAGACGATTATTACTGTACAATTAATATGTAAGAAGAATATGAAATTAAAACAATGACAACACTTAAATGATAAAGCTAATTCCTATTGTAAGTTTCAAAAAGAGGTGACTGATATAGCTTAAGAGTCTCTTGTTGTTTTCAAGCATCTTTTTGTGGCCTCATCCAATTCTGCTGAAAATTAGTGGCATTTTTTCTTGCTATGTTGAGACAGTAAACATAAAATAGTTTTATCTTATTTAAAATAATAAAGGAACTTTCCAAGTCTAGGATGACAACATATGAAAATATAATCACAGGTATGCATGGCTTCATCAGTTTCCTTGATGGACCTACCTACTATGACCTACAGTTTCATGTAAAGTATTATTTGTCTATTTGGCTTCCTGTCTCAAAATTTTGTTGTCATTGGAGATGAAAAATGAGAAGAAGGGTACTTGAGTAAAAGTTTCATAAAAACTCTGAGTTCTGAAGAGAGAGAATATGTATTATTTACAATGCCCAGTGTATTGCCTTGGCCCTGTAAAGCTTCTTATGGAACTAAATGTATGGGGAAGCTGTAGCCACTACCTCCTAAAAAGAATGCTACACTAAGAGACAACAGCCCCCTTTGTTCTAGTTTGTTAAAATACAACTAAACAAAGAAATGATATCCATCAGTCAATTGCAAAAGGCAGCTTTACTTGGGATAGCTTACTGTATATCCTCTAACAATAGCTTTAACACTATGAAACAAACATCTGCCTATCCCAGGTCCTTGGGAAGATGGACAAAAATATCAAATCCAGTCTAAACATCTCAATGACTGCAATAAACAACAATAATAATATCAACAATAATAATATCAGGAGTGATGAAGAAAAAAATGGAAGTCTTTATTTGCAAGCGAATTGCATGAAATGTACAATATTGTCAAGACTGAGTTGCCAAAATTACTGGAAACGTTGCCAGAGGTTTCAGTTTAAATGCAGCAAGACCCCCTGGGACCCTCAAGTTGAGAAGCTTTTGGAAAAGGAGCAGGTTAAAATCTTACAGGACTTTCAAATCCAAACAGGTGGACACCTTATTCTTAACATTCCTGATATACTAGTCATTGAAAAATGTAAGTCTGGAGCATTGATGATGTTATACTGGATGCTGCTAGGATTGAGGAAAAGCAGCCAGAAAAAAGAAAAGAAAAACAAGAATTTACAAATTGAAGTTGAACACCTATGGAAAAGAAATTTATCTAAGCAGCTGTTTGTGTGTAAATATGACACAAACCTGTTCTGGCAACTTTTTTCCAGGCATATGTCACAAACCACTTCTGAAAATGCCCTCTAGAAACCTGCATGGACTTAACCCATGTAGCCACCAGAATACAAATCTGATTCCAAGGAAAAATATACTATTATATTCAAGATATTGCCTTCATCTCATTCCAGCCCATGCATGAGGCTATCTGAAATACTCCTTCCCCTCTTCAGTCTTTAAATGGTATTTTGTCATGACAGATTGAAAGCATGTAAAATGTGAAGTGTATGAAAATTGTAGGAATGTGAATTTCAGTACCAATACCAGAATAACAGAGTTGGAAGGGACCTTGAAGGTCTTCTAGTCCAACCCCCTGCTCAAGCAGAAGACCCTATACCATTCCAGACAAATGGTTATTAAACCTCCAGTGATGGAGCACCCACAACCTCTGGAGGGAAGTCACTCCACTAATTAATTGTTCTAACTGTCAGGAATTTTCTCCTTAGTTCTAGGTTGGTTCTCTCCTTGATTATTTTTCTTACAAAAATATAGAAATGGGTATAGGAAAATGTAATTTTATGCTAGAAGAGACTATTGTGTATGCTTATGTAGAACACAAAACCTATTCAAGTCCAATCTACAAGTAATATTTCATATTTTTTCTACAGATGCCATTGTTGGTGCCCTTAGTGTCAAATGTTGTGTAGAAGTAAAATGACAATGTTATGTTGGTGGATGTCTTGCTGAACATTTTTCAGCAGATGTATACCTTTTAATATTGTGTGCTTTCATTGAAGACAATGAGATTTTAGGTAAAGTAAGCTTCCAGGTCACTACAACATCCCAAGTTGGACATACTGTATGTTGCATGACTATCTACACTCTGCTCAGTTTGTGCTGTATTAGTAACAATTTTCTGGTTGCAACCTAAGAGATTTCTGCAGTTTGCAATTCACATCGCAAGAATTAATAATGCTCAGATGACATAGCTTGATTTTCTTATCCAGATTCTTTTCTTCCCAGTGTCTCTTCCCTTCAAGAATCCAGAAACTGCAGCCAATTTGCAGCCATAAACATTTTATATTGTTTCACTGCTGTAATTCTTTTCTTCTTCCATGCTGCTAAGAGTGATTCAATAATATACTGTACAAAGAACATCTTGTTGTCATAAATATTTTGATGAGAATACTATATTAATATTTAGCCGAACCACTAGTTTAAAAAGATAATAAGCTCTGCATGGATTTAAGCTTGGAAAAGCATTTTAGTAGATTGGCTCATATATTAGAGGCAAAGTAACAGTTGGAGAAATATTCGGCTTGCATTTATTGTATGTACTTTTATGCTGTACCTTTAATCATATTTCTATACATAATATTTTCTATATGTAAATTTTATGCTGTTAAAATAAGCCTTCATTATTTAAAAGCATCATAAAAAACCTTATAACCATATAATAGAAAGAAAAACACATGCTTAAAAACTGAATTTGTATTTGCCTAGTTTGTAAAGAATAATAGTATATTGAAACCAAGAACTTTCAAAGTATCTTCTCCACTGGCTATTCTTTACTCTGGTATCTATCTGTCTTCCTGAAAAATTGGGCTTGGATTTTATTTGTGTAAGAAAAATTAATCTGGTCAGATAGTTCCCCCTTTATCCTGATGTATACCAATTTCATTGTAACATTTATCATATGTGAAGCAGGAAAGTCAAAGTAAAACTATGCTTTGAAAGGAATCCCAGGACTGTTAATAGCTAGGCATGACCACACTATATAATTTTTTGGTTTGGCTGTTTCTCCCACAATACTTTAGGTGAAAGCAAAATACACTGGTCTCAGTCTTGCTGGCTTCAGAAAAGCTTGTATAAGGTATCTTTTTAAGGACATCTCTGCTGGAATCAGGAAAGGATAAGTCCCCATTAAAAAAAAATCTGTCCATCATTTCCTGATATTATTTTATTATTTCAATAAAATTTATGATTTATGGACCAATGGAAGGGATCCCATTTGCCTTGTCAATTAGATTTAAATTAGTACCTCATCTTCAACTAAATGGGTTTGTAGAAGAATGTTGATTCCCCCCCCCAGAAGATGGCAATCTATAGATTTAACTGAAGTTGAGAGAGAAAATAATTCCATTTTAGTCTTTAAAGTAGAAATATGATATACCACCATCATCTTTGCTTTATTAAAATATTGGGAATATTACTCCCTATTTAACAGGCAGAATTTTAATTTGATCTAGTAGGTATATTTTATGAGAAAATTTGGCAATGCATAGATCAGATAAGGTTAATATAGCATGTTAATATAGTTTTACATATTTATATGGAATTATTTAATTATTTTCCTGCTATTGTTAAAATAAAAATTGTCATGGGCAGCTGAAATCTTACAAAAGATGATTCTGAGCATGCTTTTGCTATTAGAGTTATTTTATAGTACACTTTGTTAAATTTCCTTTTTTTGGTATTGGGATGCAGATTGACCTCTTCCAACCAGTTGGCTATTGTGTCCTTGTCTAGTTTTGCTGGCATGGTGTAAGGACCCACCCCACTTTGCATCTTAAGAAGACAGAACTCCTGGAATATTTCTCCCAACAGGCATCTTTATTAAGAGAAAGCTGGACGTAGGCGTTCTAAACAGGACTTGGGGTTGAAAGCTTGCAACTCAAGATTTTAAAAGGGTCCCCCCTTTAGCCACCCCCATCACCCCCTTCTCCCAGAGACAGTCTCNTAGACAATCATATAAAATCACTCACAATTTCAGAGTATGTAGCTGAACGACTAACACTGAAGTTTAAAAAAATGAATCGATACACAACATGAAATGTTCTACAAATGAACTAAATAACCAGGAAGTAAAGGTGGAAAATATATGGTGAAATAGGTGGGGATATTTAAGTTTTAATTCTATTATATTTCTGGCAACTATTAATTCTATTCCTGTAAAGGCTTGGCCCTGATATTTGATCTAAGTTGGCACATTTCATGTAGGAAACTATGCTGTTCCTGTAAAAGCGGTTCTGCATAGTCCACAAAGAACACAAAAGATACATTCATAAATGAAATGTTCTCAGCTGTGGTAACTGTTTCCTAATTAATGTTGGTGTGGCTCATTAAATAGAAGGATTTCTATATATCTCTATTTTATTATATTATCATTGCTTCACATGACTGATTAAGCGGAAAATTTTTCAAATGTTTGCTCTTGTTATACAATAGATCATATAGGACTTTGCTCAAATATTCTTGGTTGTCCTTCTGACTGTTACAACAGAGTCTGGCTCTGGGAAAACCAACCAAGACAACAAAAAACAGTTACCAGGAAACAGCTTATGCTGTTGTAGCTGTCTCTGAAGAATAGGTGGTAGGATTTTATCTAGCCTGCTGCATCTGGATATTGTCCTGACATTGAAATAAGCACATTGCCCAAAATCTGGGAGCCAGTGTGAGTAGTAGTTGGACTAGTGCTGGACTAGGAGTAAAGAGATCCAACCATCCCTTAGGCATGGAAGAGAGCTGGGTGATACTGGGCCAGTGATTCTTTCCTAACCTAGATGGAAACATTTATCTATTGACACTCATTTTATGAACATGGGAGACTACAATCCATTGTCTTCAATTGTAAAAGCCTTCATTCCAAGAGGACAGTTTCAGGCTGATATTTATTTGCATTATAGATACTCAGTAAGTTAAGATGATTATTACTGTACTATTAATATGTAAGAAGAATATGAAATTAAAACAATGACAACACTTAAATGATAAAGCTAATTCCTATTGTAAGTTTCAAAAAGAAGTGACTGATATAGCTTAAGAGTCTCATGTTGTCCTCAAGCATCTTTTTGTGGCCTCATCCAATTCTGCTGAAAATTAGTGGCATTTTTTCTTGCTATGTTGAGACAGTAAACATAAAATAGTTTTATCTTATTTAAAATAATAAAGGAACTTTCCAAGTCTAGGATGACAACATATGAAAATATAATCACAGGTATGCATGGCTTCATCAGTTTCCTTGATGGACCTACCTACCATGACCTACAGTTTCATGTAAAGTATTATTTGTCTATTTGGCTTCCTGTCTCAAAATTTTGTTGTCATTGGAGATGAAAAATGAGAAGAAGGGTGTTAACTCCGGAGAATAATGGCGAAGGAAG
This sequence comes from Protobothrops mucrosquamatus, assembly GCF_001527695.2. Classification (NCBI taxonomy): domain Eukaryota; kingdom Metazoa; phylum Chordata; class Lepidosauria; order Squamata; family Viperidae; genus Protobothrops; species Protobothrops mucrosquamatus. Next base: position 422,605 of record NW_015386249.1, on the reverse strand, counting down.
CAATGCATTTTGCTAACAGATCTTTATTCTCTCTCTTACAGCTAACAACCAACAAGAGCAGAGGCATGCAGGCCTCTATTTATACCCCGGATCCCCGGGCAATTCCAACCAATAGCAGGCAGTCTTTTCCCACCTTGCGCATGCGCGCAAGGCCGGCGCCGCTCAGTCTGGTCCCGGGCAGCTTTTGCAAATGCCCGGGACTCTTGCATTGTCCCGAGCCTGCTTCTGCAGGCTCAGGACACAACAAAGGGTACTTGAGTAAAAGTTTCATAAAAACTCTGAGTTCTGAAGAAAGAGAACATGTATTATTTACAATGCCCAGTGTATTGCCTTGGCCCTGTAAAGCTTCTTATGGAACTAAATGTATGGGGAAGCTGTAGCCACTACCTCCTAAAAAGAATGCTACACTAAGAGACAACAGCCCCCTTTGTTCTAGTTTGTTAAAATACAACTAAACAAAGAAATGATGCCCATCAGTCAATTGCAAAAGGCAGCTTTACTTGGGATAGCTTATATCCTCTAACAATAGCTTTAACACTATGAAACAAACATCTGCCTATCCCAGGTCCTTGGGAAGGTGGACAAAAATATCAAATCCAGTCTAAACATCTCAATGACTGCAATAAACAACAACAACAACAATAACAATAACAACAATAATAATATCAGGAGTGATGAAGAAAAAATGGAAGTCTTTATTTGCAAGCTAATTGCATGAAATGTACAATATTGTCAAGACTGAGTTGCCAAAATTACTGGAAACTTTGCCAGAGGTTTCAGTTTAAATGCAGCAAGACTCCCTGGGACCCTCAAGTTGAGAAGCTTTTGGAAAAGGAGCAGGTTAAAATCTTACAGGACTTTCAAATCCAAACAGGTGGACACCTTATTCTTAACATTTCTGATATAATAGTAATTGAAAAATGTAAGTCTGGAGCACTGATGATGTTATACTGGATGCTGCTAGGATTGAGGAAAAGCAGCCAGAAAAAAGAAAAGAAAAACAAGAATTTACAAATTGAAGTTGAACACCTATGGAAAAGAAGTTTATCTAAGCAGCTGTTTGTGTGTAAATATGACACAAACCTGTTCTGGCAATGTTTTTCCAGGCATATGTCACAAACCACTTCTGAAAATGCCCTCTAGAAACCTGCATGGACTTAACCCATGTAGCCACCAGGATACAAATCTGATTCCAAGGAAAAATATACTATTATATTCAAGATATTGCCTTCATCTCATTCCAACCCATGCATGAGGCTATCTGAAATATTCCTTCCCCTCTTCAGTCTTTAAATGGTATTTTGTCCTTAATCTGATATCAAGTCATGACAGATTGAAAGCATGTAAAATGTGAAGTGTATGAAAATTGTAGGAATGTGAATTTCAGTACCAATACCAGAATAACAGAGTTGGAAGGGACCTTGAAAGTCTTCTAGTCCAACCCCCTGCTCAAGCAGAATACCCTAGACAAATGGTTATCAAACCTCCAGTGATGGAGCACCCACAACTTCTGGAGGGAAATCATTCCACTAATTAATTGTTCTAACTGTCAGGAATTTTCTCCTTAGTTCTAGGTTGGTTCTCTCCTTGATTATTTTTCTTACAACAATATAGAAATGGGTATAGGAAAATGTAATTTTATGCTAGAAGAGACTATTGTGTATGCTTATGTAGAACACAAAACCTATTCAAGTCCAACCTACAAGTAATATTTCATATTTTTTCTACAGATGCCATTGTTGGTGCCCTTAGTGTCAAATGTTGTGTAGAAGTAAAACGACAATGTTATGTTGGTGGATGTCTTGCTGAACATTTTTCAGCAGATGTATACCTTTTAATATTGTGTGCTTTCATTGAAGACAATGAGATTTTAGGTAAAGTAAGCTTCCAGGTCACTACAACATCCCAAGTTGGACATACTGTATGTTGCATGACTATCTACACTCTGCTCAGTTTGTGCTGTATTAGTAACAATTTTCTGGTTGCAACCTAAGAGATTTCTGCAGTTTGCAATTCACATCGCAAGAATTAATAATGCTCAGATGACATAGCTTGATTTTCTTATCCAGATTCTTTTCTTCCCGGTGTCTCTTCCCTTCAAGAATACAGAAACTGCAGCCAATTTGCAGCCATAAACATTTTATATTGTTTCACTGCTGTAATTCTTTTCTTCTTCCATGCTGCTAAGAGTGATTCAATAATATACTGTACAAAGAACATCTTGTTGTCATAAATATTTTGATGAGAATACTATATTAATATTTAGCCGAACCACTAGTTTAAAAAGATCATAAGCTCTGCATGGATTTAAGCTTGGAAAAGCATTTTAGTAGATTGGCTCATATATTAGAGGCAAAGTAACAGTTGGAGAAATATTCGGCTTGCATTTATTGTATGTACTTTTATGCTGTACCTTTAATCATATTTCTATACATAATATTTTCTATATGTAAATTTTATGCTGTTAAAATAAGCCTTCATTTTTTAAAAGCATCATAAAAAACCTTATAACCATATAATAGAAAGAAAAACACATGCTTAAAAACTGAATTTGTATTTGCCTAGTTTGTAAAGAATAATAGTATATTGAAACCAAGAACTTTCAAAGTATCTTCTCCACTGGCTATTCTTTACTCTGGTATCTATCTGTCTTCCTGAAAAATTGGGCTTGGATTTTATTTGTGTAAGAAAAATTAGTCTGGTCAGATAGTTCCCCCTTTATCCTGATGTATACCAATTTCATTGTAACATTTATCATATGTGAAGCAGGAAAGTCAAAGTAAAACTATGCTTTGAAAGGAATCCCAGGACTGCTAATAGCTAGGCATGACCGCACTATATAATTTTTTTGTCTGGCTGTTTCTCCCACAATACTTTAGGTGAAAGCAAAATACACTGGTCTCAGTCTTGCTGGCTTCAGAAAAGCTTGTATAAGGTATCTTTTTAAGGACATCTCTGCTGGAATCCGGAAAGGATAAGTCCCCATTAAAAAAAATCTGTCCATCATTTCCTGATATTATTTTATTATTTCAATAAAATTTATGATTTATGGACCAATGGAAGGTATCCCATTTGCCTTGTCAATTAGATTTAAATTAGTACCTCATCTTCAACTAAATGGGTTTGTAGAAGAATGTTGATTTCCCCCCACCCCCAGAAGATGGCAATCTATAGATTTAACTGAAGTTGAGAGAGAAAATAATTCCATTTTAGTCTTTAAAGTAGAAATATGACATACCACCATCATCTTTGCTTTATTAAAATATTGGGAATATTACTCCCTATTTAACAGGCAGAATTTTAATTTGATCTGGTAGGTATATTTTATGAGAAATTTTAGCAATGCATAGATCAGATAAGGTTGATATAGCATGTTAATGTAGTTTTACATATTTATATGGAATTATTTAATTATTTTCCTGCTATTGTTGAAATAAAAATTGTCATGGGCAGCTGAAATCTTACAAAAGATGATTCTGAGCATGCTTTTGCTATTAGAGTTATTTTATAGTACACTCTGTTAAATTTCCTTTTTTTGGTATTGGGATGCAGATTGACCTCTTCCAACCAGTTGGCCATTGTGTCCTTGTCTAGTTTTGCTGGCATGGTTTGGTTAGAAACTTTAGTGATTCTTCTTCTGTTGCTTGCCATATTTCGGTATTCCATCAGTTCCTGTAGTTTCACAATATGTTCTGAAATGTATAGAGGCATCATTTTGGTTGTTTGAAGAAATCATTGGAGAGGTTAAATTGATTTCCTGCTTTATTTCAGTTTCCTAAGTTATAAAATAAATTCCATTTTCCTCTTTAATGTTTTCAATTTTCACATTCCAGTTCCAATTACAGGCAACTCATCTTGCTTGCATGTTCTTCTGTTTCAAACTGAATTGAGCATAAAACTCATCAGCCTCCTCTTCTTCTGCATTGGTGGCTAGAGTAAAAACTTGAAAGATTATCATATTAAAGAGTTATCCACAAAGTCTCATTAACATTCTTTTGATTGTAGCCAAGCACTGTTCTTGTTTTCAGTTTCCTAGCTATAAAAGTAACACCACTTCTGCTTTGTTTTTCATGTCCTGAGTAAAAAGCAGAGTAATGTTTTGATCAAAATTGTCCAATTCCAGTCCATCTCAGTTCCTTGATGTCTAAGATGTCTATTTATAGTCATTTCATTTCATCTTTCATTGTGTTGTACTTTCCTTTGTTCATGCTTCTTATGTTACACATTATTTACTGTAATTCTGGATTTTCTTTGCTGTATGGCAATATCAGGATCAAGATGCCCCAAAAGCTTTAATTGAGTCATGTTATAAACACCATTTACTCTAAAAGATCCTCAGTAGTATGTTGAGTACCATCTGAGGAGCCTTCAGTCTAGTATTATATAACACACAACACACCTTTTTCTTCCTACTTTCCCCACATCAAGAATTCTGTGAGGTGAATTGGGCCGAGAGAAAGTGACTGGCCCGAAGTCACCCATCTGGCTTTCATGGCTAAGGCCAGTATTGTTACTAAAGTGGTGTAGGAGAAGGAGTGGTAAAACCTGGTGGCAGAGTTAAAAGAGGAATCCCTATGTAGCCACAAGTGAACTCAGTCTAACCCTTGTTGAATTCCATTGACCCTCATTTAACTTCAAGCAGGAGCTAACTGTTAGTTGAAAGGTTTTCCATGCAGAGGCATGATTAGCAATAAATCGGTTTAATTGGACTTTCATACATGGGCCTGATCTTTCATGCCTGGCAAGTGATCTTCAGAGCTGTGTAGCTGGGTGACCTTCATGCCTTGGGTAACCCTGCTGGGAATATACACTCTTGACATACACTCCTGGTATTCTTTGCTCATCTCGCCCAGGAATACTGCCCACTATGATGAGGCAGCACAGCAGAACCTGGGGGGCATCTAACATGGTTATTACATTCTTACCCAGATATAGTCCATCATATTTTTTAGAATGCATGGATTTCTCTTGAGGAATAGTTCCTGAAAGTGTGAAAAAAAAGGATCGGCAGAAAGAATGGGGAACTGAAGCATGACCATGAAGTATGGAAAGTATCAGTTTTAATGCATACCAGTTTCAGCATTTGACAACAGTTTTTTTTATCAGCAACTCATAAGAACCAACATTTTGGGGAATTAAATTAATCTTTAAAGGCTCCATCCACTGTTAGAGGATACTCAGATGTTTTTACTTAGCAGGAACTGAAAAAATAATGTAGAAGAAAATTAGTTGTAATAACCATAGTCATATTGGTAATATAAAGCCAGCAGATTCTGATAATAATTTAAATAACAATATAGGATAGGCATAAATAAAGCCGACAAGGGCAAGATAAAAGCTTGGGAAGCATCTGGTCGACATGAGCAGCCATTTTTTTTTTATAGCTGCCACTATGGGAATAATAAAATACTGGTAATTGATATCATGGTTAATGAGAAATGTAGGGAGAAAAGGAAGCAAGGAAGAAAGGAGGAAGAGAGAGGGAAGGAAGGAAGGGTGATAGAAACAAAGAGGGAGGGAAGGAAGGTGGGAGGGAAGGAGAAAAAGAGAATGAAAAAGAAATGAAGGAAAGAAAGAAAAGAGGAAGGAAGGAAGGAAGGAAGGAAGGAAGGAAGGAAGGAAGGAAGGAAGGAAGGAAGGAAGGAAGGAAGGAAGGAAGAAATTATTTTCAATGGTCCCTGTCAGTTTCACCCAAAGAAACTCCTCAGTGTGGAAGCTGATAAAAGTCACTCCTGCTTCCACTGTTCTTTTGCATGACTGTGGTCATTCTGTTTCTCTCTTTAGGTAAGGAAATATTGATGACCCTGCAGCACAGATTATCTAGTGTTATAATTATTACCCTGAACATTAGTATATACAATACTAATCAGAACTAAGGAAGAAAAATATCTATGTTTAATTTGAGCAACACCAACTTACAAGAATTTATGTCACACCAGTTTATTTGGCTGCCTCGGTTTCATCATAAAATATTTGTGAAGTTGTTGTTTTAGGAAAAAAACTTTCAGCAGGTGAAGTTGCATATTCACACTCTGGAATCCAACTTTCTCTGTATATTAGAAAAGGAATAAATTATTTCAAGTTGAAAATTATTTTGTAGGTATAAAGGACTAGGTAAAGTAGTCCTTGCGGATTGTACTCCGCTAATAGTTGCTGAATATAGGGGGTAGTGCTCATCTCCAATTCAAGGCCATTGAGCCAGCGTTGACATTTCCATGGTCATGTGGCAAGAATGATGTCACAGAGCGCTGTTAGCTTCCAGCCAAAGTGGTACCAATTTATCAACTTATCTATTTATTTACTCGCAGTTGTATGCTTTTGAACTGCTAGGTTGACAGGACGCCAGGGGCAAGGATGCCAGCTCCCTACTCAGGTCTCACACTTGGGCTGCTGGCTTTCCAGCCAACAAGCCCAGCATCTTAACTGCTGCCCATAAAGGATTAGGATATATGTTAATTAAATGTATAATTGATAGTTGTTTGATTGTAGGTTGATTTACATGAGTGGATTTTTTTTAATTGCCATGAAATTAAGGGGAAAATAAAAGGTTAAGGATTCTGCAATGGATGCCTTTGAAGACCTCTTTTTTTTAAAGAGCATTTAGCCATTTGATCTGAATACTATACATGTTATCATATACCTTTGCTAAAATAGCATATAGTCTACAAAGAGAAAATTACAAGGACGATCTCTTGTACCTTATTGAATTTTACAGGGTAGAACAAGTAATATTCCATTATGCCCACTAATGTGCTAGACAGTGATCTGTCGTGTCCCTATTGTGTCTAAGACTAAGAAAGCAGGAAAAGCACAGATTTCAATGATATGTCTTTAATGCTAATCTGGAGTAAATGCAGTATGTAGACAATTAATAGTAATTTGCTAGGTGTATTATAGTGTGTAAATTAATATGGATCTCTTTTATTGCTACATGTGCAATATTGATGCCTGAATTGAAATAACCATAAATTCAAAACATAGTCTAAAATTGAGATTGGAAAGTGTAAATGCAAAATACCAAATAACAATTTTGTTTGATCCATAAGATCTGTGTTCTGTACCCTGGGAAAACTGACTTACTTGGCACAGCACTGGAAGTCAAATTCACACTGTCCATATGAAAAAAAACAGTCAGGGCAGGGTAGGTCGTTTGGGGAACAGAAACCATCAAAACGATATTGACAATCAAGTTGACCTCCAGCAGGATCTACATGAAAAATTAAATATATATATTTAAAACTCCCTTGTGCATTATATATAAATACAAATATATAAAAATATCTCACATATAACACATTGGTAAGCATGATTCTGGATGAAATATCTAAGAAATATCTACAGAAATAACCTATATCTACAGCAACAACCAGTGTATTGTATTGACTCTTCCTTTGTGTATGTTCCCTGCATATGTATGTGTGTGAGATTATCTTCCCATTGAAAATTAAAAATGTATTATTGATGATTTACATTATTATTTTCAAGGGAAATATTTGTAGCTCAGGGTTGATATGAGGGACCCCTTGGTGCTTTCTGAGTTTGGTTTTTTTCTTGCCGACATTTCATTACTCACATGTGGTAACATCATCAATGCTAGTATTAGCACTAATGATGGGTAATGAAACATTTGCAAAAAAACAACCAAGCTCAGAGGGCACCAAGGACCCCCCAATTATTATATTATTTGAATTTATTAGCTGTCCAACTCCAATGGAATGTTATGGTATGTGGGAATGACCTTAGAGGTGCAGCAAATCTCAGAAGAGAGACCCTCCCTAGTATCTTGGACTGTAAAGACTATGGGTGGGTGAGACTTGTAAGATTCTTTTTGTTGTGTCCTGAGCCTGCAAGAGGCAGGCTCAGGACATTGAAAGAGTCCCGGGCATTTGCAGAAGCAGCCCGGGAACAGACTGAGCGGCGCCGGCCTTGTGCGCATGTGCAAGGCGGGAAAAGACCGCCTCATGATTGGTTGAACTTGCCCGGGGATCAGAAGGTATAAATAGAGGCCTGCGTGCCTCTGCTCGGGTTGTTCGTAGAATGGAAGCAGAGAATAAAGACTTGTTAGAAATGCTTCATCTCAAGCGCCATTATTCTCCGGACTTAACACTGGCGACGAAGGTGGGATTCAGTCTCTACAGCTAGGAAAGCTAGAAGACTCACCCAAAGAAGTCCAGAAGAGAAACGGCATGGAAGTCAGCATTATCCTGCCAGTATGAAATCGCTGGAGGGTGCATGCGGCTGAAGAAGAAGAAAACCTTATCCTCGATCATGGCGAAAGTTGGGCGTTTAGCGGAATTCAACGTCTCTCACCCCGAGAGGTGGGAATCTTATGTGGCAAGAGTCGAGACGTATTTCCGCATAAACCAGATTCGAGAGGAAGGCTTAAAGGCTGCCACATTGTTGTGTGTTCATGGGCAAGAAGCCTTTGAGATCGCCGAGAGCTTAATCGCCCCGGACTCACTGGAAACGGTATCATACTCCGACCTGAAGAAAACTTTAAAGGAACACTTCCAGCCCAAGCAATCTGTCATGGCTTGGAGACACACATTTCAACAGAGAGATCAGCGAGTTGGAGAATCAGCAAAAGAATACGTTGCGGCCTTCAGAAGAGCAGCTAAACCGTGCGACTTCAAGGACTTAGAGGAAAGACTGCGCGATCGTTTTGTGTGTGGACTGAGGAACACAGAATTACAGCAGAGACTGTTCGCCAGGGAAGATGTCTCCTTCCAAGATGCTCTGCGAGAGGTTTTGGCTGAAGAAGCTGCAGGCGGGGCGGTCAAGAACATGTGGCCTAAGCGAAACATTCCAGAGACTGCCACTATTCACAAGGAAGACGTGCGCGAGGATTCGGACGAAGATTCTGAAGAAGAGGTGGACAAGCTTTACCAAGCAGCTGGGAGAAGGTCCAAGGATCGTCAGGACAAGGGCCCAGCTGAGCTTCGTTGCCTCGGATGTGGTGGACGCCACAAGCGAGCGGAATGTCGGTTCCGTTCCGCCATTTGTAGAGCGTGCGGAAAGAAGGGCCACATCGCTGCGGTCTGCCTGGGTCAACAGAAGGTACAACCGAAGGAAGAATTGAATCTGAAAGGTACCAGGGTGCCCAGCCAAAACAGGGTGGGGTTCTGTGCAACACGCCGGAACATTTTAAGAATAGGCACACAAAAACCTCTTAAAAAGAAGCTAACACTTAAAGTGAAATTGCAGGGAATTCCATTATCGATGGAACTTGACACGGGGTCTGCCTTATCCATAATTTCCCTCAACACATTTCACAAAATTTGCAGCAGCAGTGGCCAGAGAGTTTCGTTAAGGCCCTCTAATGTAATCCTTACGGATTTCCAAAATTCTCAAGTGTGCGTTAAGGGGGAGGCCACCCTTAAGGTACAGTACAAGAATTTTGCAGGCCCCCTAGACGTGTTAGTTGTGGGGGGTGAGCGAACGAGTCTCATTGGACTCAATTGGTTTGAGGCCTTGGGAATTCAGGTAACTGGGCTAAATAAATTGCAAACACAGACCCTTGCAGACGTATGCAAGGAGTTTGCAGATGTGTTCAGTTCTGAACTAGGGTCCTACACAGGACCTCTTGTTTCACTTAAGTTGGATCCAACGGTACAGCCCATCAGGGTTAAGCCTAGGAGGGTACCATTTGCTCTTAAGAGCAAGATTGACGCTGAACTGGACAAGTTGCTCCAGCAAGGCATTCTAGAGCCTGTAGATTCCAGCCCGTGGGAAACCCCCATTGTAACGCCTTTAAAGGCAAATGGGGACATCCGGATTTATGCTGACTACAAGTGCACACTAAACAAGGCCCTACAGCAACATGCTTATCCTGTGCCTGTAGTGAGCCACATTCTGGCTTCCCTTAAGGAGGGAATTTTTTTTGCTAAGCTTGATCTGGCTCAGGCATATCAACAGCTGCCTGTTGATGATGCTGCAGCTGAGGCCCAAACTATTGTCACCCATCGTGGGGCTTTCAAGGTGAAGAGGTTACAGTTTGGGGTGAATGTCGCTCCTGGCATTTTTCAGAGTGTAATGGAAAACACCTTGAGGGGTATTCCTGGTGTATGTCCTTATTTTGATGATGTTCTCATCGCAGGAGACTCTCCACAAGTGCTGGCTGAGCGGTTAAAGGCTGTTTTGCTTCGTTTCCGGAGAGCAGGTCTTAAACTAAAACAGGACAAATGTAAGATTGGTGTACAATCCACTGAGTTCCTAGGTTTCAAGATGCGCAGGGTATCCACCCATCTGATGCTAAGCTCAAAGCTATTCAGAAGGCTCCAAGCCCCAAGTCTAAGGGCGAATTGCAAGCCTTTTTGGGTTTATTGAATTTCTATCATGCTTTTCTACCTCACAAAGCTGCTATTGCTGAACCTTTGCACAGACTTCTTGACAAGAATGCGTGTTGGCGCTGGACCAAGGTCCATGAGGCCAGTTTCAATGAGGTCAAAGCTTTGCTTACATCCAATGCGGTGTTGGCTCATTTTAATGAGTAGTTGCCAGTGTGCCTGGCTTGTGATGCCTCACCCTACGGTGTGGGCGCTGTTCTTAGCCATTTGAGGCCGGTGGGACTCAGGTCCCTGTGGCTTACTACTCTAGGACCTTATCTGCTGCTGAGCGCAACTATGCTCAAATTGACAGGGAGGCTTTGGCTCTGGTGGCTGGCATTAAAAAGTTCCATGACTTTATCTATGGCCGCCATTTTACAGTCTTCACTGACCACAAGCCTTTGCTGGGGCTATTCACTACCTCCAAACAAACTCCTCATATCCTATCCCCTCGTATGCTGCGTTGGTCCATCTTCCTCTCAGCTTATGACTATTCACTGGTCCATAAGCCTGGCAAGGAAATGGGTCATGCAGATGCTTTAAGTAGGCTGCCATTACCTACTGTGGA
>NW_015386249.1:355899-411612 GCF_001527695.2 Protobothrops mucrosquamatus | reverse complement strand
AAAACTTGAAAGATTATCATATTAAAGAGTTATCCACAAAGTCTCATTAACATTCTTTTGATTGTAGCCAAGCACTGTTCTTGTTTTCAGTTTCCTAACTATAAAAGTAACACCACTTCTGCTTTGTTTTTCATGTCCTGAGTAAAAAGCAGAGTAATGTTTTGATCAAAATTGTCCAATTCCAGTCCATCTCAATTCCTTGATGTCTAAGATGTCTATTTGTAGTAATTTCATTTCATCTTTCATTGTGTTGTACTTTCCTTTGTTCATGCTTCTTATGTTACACATTATTTACTGTAATTCTGGATTTTCTTTGCTGTATGGCAACATCAGGATCAAGATGCCCCAAAAGCTTTAATTGAGTCATGTTATAAACACCATTTACTCTAAAAGATCCTCAGTAGTATGTTGAGTACCATCTGAGGAGCCTTCAGTCTAGTATTATATAACATACAACACACCTTTTTCTTCCTACTTTCCCCACATCAAGAATTCTGTGAGGTGAATTGGGCCGAGAGAAAGTGACTGGCCCGAAGTCACCCATCTGGCTTTCATGGCTAAGGCCAGTATTGTTACTAAAGTGGTGTAGGAGAAGGAGTGCTAAAACCTGGTGGCAGAGTTAAAAGAGGAATCCCTATGTAGCCACAAGTGAACTCAGTCTAACCCTTGTTGAATTCCATTGACCCTCATTTAACTTCAAGCAGGTGCTAACTGTTAGTTGAAAGGTTTTCCATGCAGAGGCATGATTAGCAATAAATTGGTTTAATTGGACTTTCATACATGGGCCTGATCTTTGATGCCTGGCAAGTGATCTTCAGAGCTGTGTAGCTGGGTGACCTTCATGCCTTGGATAACCCTGCTGGGAATATACACTCTTGACATACACTCCTGGTATTCTTTGCTCATCTCGCCCAAGAATACTGCCCACTATGATGAGGCAGCACAGCAGAACCTGGGGGGCATCTAACATGGTTATTACATTCTTACCCAGATATAGTCCATCATATTTTTTAGAATGCATGGATTTCTCTTGAGGAATAGTTCCTGAAAGTGTGAAAAAAAAGGATCGGCAGAAAGAATGGAGAACTGAAGCATGACCATGAAGTATGGAAAGTATCAGTTTTAATGCATACCAGTTTCAGCAACTCATAAGAACCAACATTTTGGGGAATTAAATTAATCTTTAAAGGCTCCATCCACTGTTAGAGGATACTCAGATGTTTTTACTTAGCAGGAACTGAAAAATAATGTAGAAGAAAATTAGTTGCAATAACCATAGTCATATTGGTAATATAAAGCCAGCAGATTCTGATAATAATTTAAATAACAATATAGGATAGGCATAAATAAAGCCGACAAGGGCAAGATGAAAGCTTGGGAAGCATCTGGTCGACATGAGCAGCCATTTTTTTTATAGCTGCCACTATGGGAATAATAAAATACTGGTAATTGATATCATGGTTAATGAGAAATGTAGGGAGAAAAGGAAGCAAGGAAGAAAGGAGGAAGAGAGAGGGAAGGAAGGGTGATAGAAACAAAGAGGGAGGGAAGGAAGGTGGGAGGGAAGGAGAAAAAGAGAATGAAAACGAAATGAAGGAAAGAAAGAAAAGAGGAAGGAAGGAAGGAAGGAAGGAAGGAAGGAAGGAAGGAAGGAAGGAAGGAAGGAAGGAAGGAAGGAAGGAAGAAAGAAATTATTTTCAATGGTCCCTGTCAGTTTCACCCAAAGAAACTCCTCAGTGTGGAAGCTGATAAAAGTCACTCCTGCTTCCACTGTTCTTTTGCATGACTGTGGTCATTCTGTTTCTCTCTTTAGGTAAGGAAATATTGATGACCCAGCAGCACAGATTATCTAGTGTTATAATTATTACCCTGAACATTAGTATATACAATACTAATCAGAACTAAGGAAGAAAAATATCTATGTTTAATTTGAGCAACACCAACTTACAAGAATTTCTGTCACACCAGTTTATTTGGCTGCCTCGGTTTCATCATAAAATATTTGTGAAGTTGTTGTTTTAGGAAAAAAACTTTCAGCAGGTGAAGTTGCATATTCACACTCTGGAATCCAACTTGATCTGTATATTAGAAAAGGAATAAATTATTTCAAGTTGAAAATTATTTTGTAGGTATAAAGGACTAGGTAAAGTAGTCCTTGCGGATTGTACTCCGCTAATAGTTGCTGAATATAGGGGGTAGTGCTCATCTCCAATTCAAGGCCATTGAGCCAGCGTTGACATTTCCATGGTCATGTGGCAAGAATGATGTCACAAAGCGCTGTTAGCTTCCAGCCAAAGTGGTACCAATTTATCAACTTATCTATTTATTTACTCGCAGTTGTATGCTTTTGAACTGCTCGGTTGACAGGACGCCAGGGGCAAGGATGCCAGCTCCCTACTCAGGTCTCACACTTGGGCTGCTGGCTTTCCAGCCAACAAGCCCAGCATCTTAACTGCTGCCCATAAAGGATTAGGATATATGTTAATTAAATGTATAATTGATAGTTGTTTGATTGTAGGTTGATTTACATGAGTGGATTTTTTTTAATTGCCATGAAATTAAGGGGAAAATAAAAGGTTAAGGATTCTGCAATGGATGCCTTTGAAGACCTCTTTTTTCTAAAGAGCATTTAGCCATTTGATCTGAATACTATACATGTTATCATATACCTTTGCTAAAATAGCATATAGTCTACAAAGAGAAAATTACAAGGACGATCTCTTGTATCTTATTGAATTTTACAGGGTAGAACAAGTAATATTCCATTATGCCCACTAATCTGCTAGACAGTGATCTGTCGTGTCCCTATTGTGTCTAAGACTAAGGAAGCAGGAAAAGCACAGATTTCAATGACATGTCTTTAATGCTAATCTGGAGTAAATGCAGTATGTAGACAATTAATACTAATTTGCTAGGTGTATTATAGTGTGTAAATTAATATGGATCTCTTTTATTGCTACATGTGCAATATTGATGCCTGAATTGAAATAACCATAAATTTAAAACATAGTCTAAAATTGAGATTGGAAAGTGTAAATGCAAAATACCAAATAACAATTTTGTTTGATCCATAAGATCTGTGTTCTGTACCCTGGGAAAACTGACTTACTTGGCACAGCACTGGAAGCCAAATTCACACTGTCCATATGAAACAAAACAGTCAGGGCAGGGAAGGTCGTTTGGGGAACAGAAACCATCAAAACGATATTGACAATCAAGTTGACCTCCAGCAGGATCTACATGAAAAATTAAATATATATATTTAAAACTCCCTTGTGCATTATATATAAATACAAATATATAAAAATATCTCACATATAACACATTGGTAAGCATGATTCTGGATGAAATATCTAAGAAATATCTACAGAAATAACCTATATCTACAGCAACAACCAGTGTATTGTATTGACTCTTCCTTTGTGTATGTATGTATATTCCCTGCATATGTATGTGTGTGAGATTATCTTCCCATTGAAAATTAAAAATGTATTATTGATGATTTACATTATTATTTTCAAGGGAAATATTTGTAGCTCAGGGTTGATATGAGGGACCCCTTGGTACTTTCTGAGTTTGGTTGTTTTCTTGCCGACATTTCATTACTCACATGTGGTAACATCATCAATGCTAGTATTAGAACTAATGGAGGGTAATGAAACATTTGCAAAAAAACAACCAAGCTCAGAGGGCACCAAGGACCCCCCAATTATTATATTATTTGAATTTATTAGCTGTCCAACTCCAATGGAATGTTATGGTATGTGGGAATGACCTTAGAGGTGCAGCAAATCTCAGAAGAGAGACCCTCCCTAGTATCTTGGACTGTAAAGACTATGGGTGGGTGAGACTTGTAAGATTCTTTTAATGTCAGCTTACAATAAACTCAGACTTAGTATTGGTGTGCTTTTTGTCTGAACTATCTTGTAAGGCTGATATAGAGCCATGGGAAATTATGAGCTGTTGTTGAGGCAGTGAGCCCCTGGTTCTCTGGATGTCAGTTTGCTCCTCTCAGAGAAGTTGGAAAGATAGGGAGTTTGGTAGATTATTAAATGTAAAAAGGTGGGAAGGTTTTGAAATACCCACAAAGAAGGAATGGTTGGTGAAGATAACAGAATTTGCAGAAATGCAAAATGGAATTGTTTGATTAGGGAATAGCCAATGACTACATTTATTAGTGACTAGAAATCATTTCTGGATTTTTTTTTTGCTAAAACTGGAAAGAATATTAGCATGGTTTATGAGTTTGGTGATTATTTCTCCAAAATTTGCACAGTGGTTAAGATGTTTTTTCTGAACTACCTACAACTCTACATTAAACAGGGAACTATAATGAGTATGGTGCAAAAGTGAATGCTGTCCAGTATGTGGTATGTGTGGGCCTTGTTTATACATGAGTTTGTAAAATTTTTACTTAATAAAGAAATGCTAACATGGATACTTTACATATTATTTACAAGCATATTCAGCATATCTACAATATCACTTTGAAAGGACCTAAAGTATTTCATAAAGACATCTAGCATAATTCCATCTCACACACTATGACTATATTAATGTATTAATGTAATATATTGCATTGCAATGTGCTTAAAGATTGCTCATTTTTGTACCTGGACCAACTACACCTTTCAGAAAGAGAGTCAAAAAGAAAAGGTGATAGATCTTCATGGCTGATGAATCAAGTAAAAACTTCAACGTTCACAGACCGAAAGTATTCCTGTTGGGAAATACAGAGTTAGTATCCTCATTGACAAAGGTGAATAAGGCAGATCTTTCTTTCAGCAAAAGTGAGAACTGCTGTCCTGATCCAGACTGAAACCACAACCTCTCCCCAACTCTCTCATAGGAACACCATCCCTGCAGAACGTCTCAAAGGTGCTTTTTCAAAAGGCAATTAGACTGGATTTTTTTTCTTGAGGAGGAAGAAGAAAATGTTTCACTTCTCATCCAAGAAGTGTCATCAGTTCTGAAGCTTCTTGGTTGAGAAGCAAAATGTTTTCTTCTTCTTCCTCAAGGAAAAAAACAGTCCAGCTGCCTTTTGAAAAACCATCTTTGAGGCAACTATGACCTGGATAACTGAGAATCTCCACAGACATCCATGCAAAAAAAAATTATAATGATTATCTGAACAGATGCTGATTCCCCTGCAACATGTTAGAATTCTGTGGTGCATTTCCAGGATCCACATCTACTCCTGTTGATTCATTGGAAGTACAACTATGAACAAATCAGGGCTCCAGGAGAAGATGCTCACTTCTACCCAAACAATTTAGTGCATCTAAGAACTAGGGTTACTGAGACNAACCAACCCACAAGCTCGGAGAACGAACCTTCACCCTCATCTGACATCCGAGCTACAGTTATTTACCACTATTGCAAACCTGAAAAGTATATTGTCAGGAGTAACTGAAAGTCCTTACTATTTCTCTCAAAGAACTTTTAATAACCCTGCAAATGATATGCATGCCTTCTTTCTGCCCGTGATGCTATTATTTGTTTATTTTTTTATATCTGTAAGATACTTACAAAATATCTTTATCTATGTGCTGGTATGCATGCATCTGTATGTATGGCTTCCCTAACTTTTTGAACTAGAAATGGAAGAACCTATTTCTTTCTGCAGACAGAATCCTTTGGATAATTTGTCTGCTTCTGGACAACCAGCCTGTCCTGCTGAACTCCATCTCTCAATGCACAATGTCCAATTTTGTTCATCTAAGACTGACTCAGGCATCTATACCACTTTCATATTCATTCAGAGTCCAGGATGCTGTAAGCACAGATATATGTCTGCAAATCAATAGAAGTCACACATACTACAGGGACAGAAATCTGTCATGATTGCCATTTTGTTTTTGTTTTTTTTACCCTCTCCTATGAATGCTGCAGACCAAAGCTGACATTTTGTATTGATTATTTAGCATATATTCAAATTACTGTGCCTAAGAATATTCAAAAATTTAAAGACCGGAAAACATGCAGAAATACTGCTATCTGGAAATAACCAGAACTTTGCTGATTTCAACAGCAGATGAAGCAGCCAAGAACTTCCTTCATTCTTGCTCATAAATTGGACCTAAGCACACCTCCCCTGCAAGTCCCACTTTTCTACACTTTCATTGGAAACCTTTCTTTTCTTTGAAAAGAGTAACATTTTAGTGAACTTTGGAAAAGAATGGACAGGTGGTTGGGAGGTGGTTTGGTGGATTGATGGTGTATTCAAAAATTATTGTACAGATTTGATCACCAACAATTTATCTCACAGGGTTCTCATTGTGGGAAAATAGGAGGAGAAAGGAGCTTTAGGTATGCCACCTTGAATTATTTACAAAAATAAAAACAAAATAAAAACTTTATAAAAAATAAAGGCAGGATATAAAATAATAAAATAATGAACATATGAAAATACAGAATGTTTGGAAATTAATAAATGCATTTAAATCATATTTTGAGGTAGAGTAATAACATTATCCCATTCTCAAGTCAATCTGATACTTGCACGGAAAATAAATTCTAAACAATCTGTTCAGATATATTTCTTGCATTCTTCCATGTCCACTTGCCATCCCTGGGTGTTATACCTTTAAGGCAATCTGAGTATAACAAGGCATAAGAGTCAAACTCCTTCTTTCTCACTCTGTCTCTCCAATAACCTTGTTCCCTTACTGCATAAAACTAATATCAGTGAGATTTTCACAATATTGTAAAATTATTTTTATCTATCAGTCTCTTTCTAATGGTCAATCTAAGACTTAAACATCAAACTCTTGAGCAAGAATGAGAAATCCATGAGTTGCAGGTGCCCTGCACCCCTTACTTTTCTTTTGCAATCTCCAGAATCACGCAGCCAAAACCTGGGAAGAAACAATCCAAAAATACAAGAAAAACTAACATATTAAATCTTACCATTCCTGGAAAAAGCTTATCTCCATTTTTAATAAGTCTCATTCCATTCCCTGTTCTGACATCTTTATACATCATTCTATTCTTACCAGTTATAGGAAATGAGAAATATATAAAAGCTTGCCTTCCATGATGAAAAACTGAAGGTTAGGCTAAACAGACAAAGAAAGAGAACTGCTATTCCCTTGAGAGATGCCCCCAGCTCATATGAAAGTCTGCTTCCATCTCCCAATTCTTACCTTTTCTAGTACCGAAAGGTGGACAAAGCCCAAATTTCATCTATGGTGGTTGCTTTTGTCTAGAGGGTGTTAGCAGATCCCTCCCACTTTTGTCTGTTTTTTCCCCATCCCATACCTGGGTATAAAAGAATGTTAAGCAGGTTCATAGAAGGTTGAAAATTGCATTCAGAGATTTGAGAAGAATGGTCTATATACACCAGAAGGTAGGTTTTCAGAGTTTTAAAAGAGTAGTTTATCTTGATAGTACCCCTTCAAAAAGCTTTGACAAAGAAAACTAACCTCAGTTTCCATATGTCAAAATGGAGGGGCTATGTACTACTACTTACTGTAAATGTGACTCTGTGCATATACAGAACTCTCCTGTTTTTGAAGTGTTCAAATGGTTCCAAATCAAAGGGTTGGCTTTCCTACACACATCTTTAATTGTCAAAAATTGAATTCCAAAGACTGGTGCTTCAGGCATTTCCCAATGAAAATATAGAGTGAAAGAAATACGATACTACTCCTTCTACCATTTGCTATCCAAATGTATCATTTTAATTGGCTTCTGAGCTTAGTCAGTATTTCAAGCACCAAACTAGGTTTGCTTTTCTAGCCAACTACATAATACAGTTTTCAGCTGATTGTTTAGGAGTAGGAAAAATAATAATCCTTTTGTAAATATAACAGAAAAATACATATTTATACTCATACATACATGTAGCCATAGCTTCAGGTACTTTACTGAAGAATGCTGAATTATCAGATTAGGAGGTAACACTGATTGTGTAATTAATTAATAAACAAAGTCCAAAGTATCAAGATTTCCAGCATAAGTAAAAAAATCAGAGAAAGTTGGTAAGATTCACAATCAAATTAACTGAAATTCTCTTTGCTTTTATAGAGATAGATTTTGAGATTGTGAAAAAAATCATACATGTTTAGCAAGTCTGCTTAGGGAAATATTTTCTTTTCTTCCTTCTTATACAAAGATGAGAGAGAGAGAGAGAGAGAGACAGAGACAGATAGACAGAGACAGAGATGACAGAGCAATGAATGGAAACTAATCAAGGAGAGAAGCAACCTAGAACTAAACAGAAATTTTCTGACAGTTAAAACAATTAACCAGTGGAACAACCTGCCTCCAGAAGTTGTGAATGTTCCAACACCTCCAGTTTTAAAGAAGAGACTGGACAGCCATTTGTCTGAAATGGTATAGGGTTTCCTGCCTGAGCAGGGTGTTGGACTAGAAGACCTCCAAGATCCCTTCCAACTCTGTTATTCTGTATTCTGTATTGAGACAAAGTGAGAGAGAGAGGGGGGAGAGTGAGAGAGGGAGGGAGGGAGGGAGAGAGAGAGAGAGAGAGAGAGAGTACAAAAGGCCAAGATTCCAGTAAATATTGAAAACTGCTCAGAAACACAACACATATTTCTTTATGTAGACAAACATAGAAAATACAAATAAATTATCTGCTTTTCTCAGTGTTCCTAGTCATATATCTGTCATTTAAGCCTAAGTAATTTTTAAGTGCTTAGCCAATCCCATTAATCATATAACTGTATACAAACAGGGTAAAGCTTATTCCTAATCATATGCCTCTTTGTCCTGCAAATTTTGATAGCAAAAAACATTTTTTTAGATTTGTAAATAAAGTTCACTTGAAAAAGCAAATATTGTTCTTTGTGAAATACTAAATGTGCATGTTTACAAAAGTGAGTGATTGTCTCATTATTTTATATTTATTCATTTATATTAGATATTTCTTTGACCTTTATTACTTTATAGATATCTCAAGGTAGGGAACATACATAATATGCCTTTCCCCTTGGATGGTTTGGGCTGAGAGACAGTAACTGGCCTGAGTCACCCAGCAGTGTTTCATACCTATGGCAGGATTAGGACTCAGTCTTCTGGTTTCTAGGTCAGCACTGTAGGATGACAGCACCCTCCCCCAGAGAAAGAAATATTTTGGGAATATTAAAAGGCAGAATATTATATTTCCCCAAAGGATCTTAAAGGCAGAAAAGCAGGCCCAGTTTTCCTTAATAGCCCCAAGCAGAAACTAGGCAGAGGCCAGGTCTGTAGAAATGCAGATCTGATCATCCTATTCAGAAAGGTTGGAGCCAGAAAGCTAGAAGCTGATAAGATTAGAAAGACAAAGACCCCTAAAATCAACATATCTCACCCAAACTCTAAAGACATGAGCTTTAGGACATAATAGGATTAACCCACCACCATCAAAGTACCAAAAGGATATGCTCAAAAGCTCAGGTCAAAGTTCAAGCCACAGGAACAGGAAGAACAACCCCAAACACAAAAGCCCAAGAAGGTATAAAAACCCACCACTCCCAGCTACATGTGGTCAGCTTCCTCAGAGCCACATTTCTGTCTGGCTCCGCTCTTCAATAAACTACAACTTTTTTTCTAAAGCAGTTTCCATTTTGTTTATTCCCGGCTTGAACTGGACCCTGATGAAGATTTTTCTTTCAACAGCACCTTAGACCAAACTGGCTCTCTATGGTAAAGTTAAAGTAGATAGAAGCAAAGAAGAAGATTTATATCAACCCAACAGTCTAATAAAGTAGAAGACTAATGCTATCTTATGACTGAGCTTTAGACAATCATATAAAATCACTCACAATTTCAGAGTATGTAGCTGAACGACTAACACTGAAGTTTAAAAATATGAATCGATACACAACATGAAATGTTCTACAAATGAACTAAATAACCAGGAAGTAAAGGTGGAAAATATATGGTGAAATAGGTGGGGATATTTAAGTTTTAATTCTATTATATTTCTGGCAACTATTAATTCTATTCCTGTAAAGGCTTGGCCCTGATATTTGATCTAAGTTGGCACATTTCATGTAGGAAACTATGCTGTTCCTGTAAAAGCGGTTCTGCATAGTCCACAAAGAACACAAAAGATACATTCATAAATAAAATGTTCTCAGCTGTGGTAACTGTTTCCTAGTTAATGTTGGTGTGGCTCATTAAATAGAAGGATTTCTATATATCTCTATTTTATTATATTATCATTGCTTCACACGACTGGTTAAGAGGAAGATTTTTCAAATGTTTGCTCTTGTTATACAATAGATCATATAGGACTTTGCTCAAATATTCTTGGTTGTCCTGTTGATTGTTACAACAGAGTTTGGCTCTGGGAAAACCAACCAAGAAAACAGAAACAGTTGACAGGCAACAGTTTGTGTTGCTCTAGCTGTCTCTGAAGAATAGGTGGTAGGATTTTATTTAGCCTGTTGCATCTGGATATTACCCTGAGATGAAATAAGCACATTTCCCAAAATAAAGCTATCAAAGTAGTGGCACAACTTTGTTCCTGAAGTTGTGGATGCTCCAACACTGGAACCTTTAAAGAAGAGATTGGACAACCATTTATCTGAAATGGTTCCTGCCTGATCAGGGTGTTGGGCTAGAATACCTTTCCATATCTGTTATTCTGTTAAAGTTTTCCTCCCCACTCATATCTGGGAGCCAGTGTGGGTAGTAGTTAAAGTGTTGGACTAGGAGTAAAGAGATCCAGCCATCCCTTAGGCATGGAAAACAGTCGGGCCAGTGATTCTCTCCCAACCTTAGATTGGAAACATTTATCTGTTGACAGTCATTTTATGAACATTTCACTGTCTTCAGCTGTAAAGGCCTTCATTCCACAGAGGACAGTTTCAGGCTGATATTTATTTGCATTACAGATACTCAGAAAGTTAGATAATCACTATGTACTGTAAAATGCATAAGAAGAATATGAAATCAGAAGAATAACGATACTTATATGATAAAGCTAATTCCTATTGTAAGTTTCAAAAAGAGGTGATTGATATAGCTTAAGAGTCTCATGTTGTTTTCAAGCATCTTTTTGTGGCCAATTGTGCTGAAAATTAGTCACATTTTTTCTTGCTCTTGTTGAGACAGAAAACATAAAATAGTTTTATCTTATGTAAAATAATGAAGAAAGTTTCCAAGTCTGGGATGACAACATATGAAAATATAATCATAGGTAGGCATGGCTTCATCAGTTTCCTTGACGGACCTACCTACTATGTCCTACAATTTCATGTAAAGTGTTATTTGTCTATTTGGCTTCTTGTCTCAAAATTTTGCTGTCCTTAGAGATGAAAAATGAGAAGAAGGGTACTTGAGTAAAAGTTTCATAAAAACTCTGAGTTCTGAAGAAAGAGAACATGTATTATTTACAATGCCCAGTGTATTGCCTTGGCCCTGTAAAGCTTCTTATGGGACTAAGTGTATGGGGAAACTGTAGCCACTATCTCCTAAAGAATGCTACACTAAGAGACAACAGCCCCCTTTGTTCTAGTTTGTTAAAATACAACTAAACAAAGAAATGATGACCATCAGTCAATTGCAAAAGGCAGCTTTACTTGGGATAGCTTATATCCTGTAACAATAGCTTTAACACTATGAAACAAACATCTGCCTATTCCAGGTCCTTGGGAAGGTGGACAACAATGTCAAATTCAGTCTAAACATCTCACTCGCTATGCCACAAACAACCACAACCACCACCACCACAACAACAATAATAATAATGATAATATCAGAAGTGATAAAGAAAGAAGTGAAAGGCTTTATTTTAGTGACTCAAGAACTAACTTTGCTGACTAATTGCATGAAAGTGAAAATTCATTATGAGCAATAATGTCAACTTTGTAGTGAAAAAGATGAAGCAATTGACCATTTGATCAGTGGCTGTAGCAAAATTTCACAAACTACTGTATAAGACTGAGTTGCCAAAATTATTCACTGGAAATTTTGTCAGAGTTTTAGGTTTGGATGCAGCAAGAACCCTGGGACTCTCAAGTTGAAAAGGTTTTGGAAAAGGAGCAGGTTAAGATCTTACCTGACTTTCAAATCCAAACAGGCAACCACCTTATTTATAACATTCCTAATATAACATTAAAAAAAAGGAAATCTGGTGCATTGGTGATGTTATAGTGGATACTGCTAGGATTGAGGTAAAGCAATCAGAAAAAAAACTGAAAAACCAGAATTTAGAAATCAAAGTTGAAAACGTATGAAAAAAGAAAGCCTCTGGAACAGTATCTAAAGGACTCCTTCGATATTTGTAAACTTTGAATTTATCAGGTGTGAACACCCTAGTGTCAGAAAAGAAAAATAATCCTGCTTGGAACTACCTACATCCTCCGAGTCTACCTTATTAATTCTTAGGTCTTTAGTTATGACTGTGAATTCAATTGGAGATTATCTGTATTTTAATAATAATAATAATAATAATAATAATAATAATAATAATAATAATAATAATAATAATAATAATAATAATAATAATTTAAATAAATAAATAATGGTGCATTGGAATATTTGCAAGCAAGAACTGGTGGTTTTCCACATATTTTTGTTTAAAAAAAAATTGCATTGCTTTAAAATTTTAACTGCTTTCCTATTTATCTTTTTATGATCTGTGTGATTCTGGAAGATGAGTGGCATATAAATTTAATAAGGAAGTAAGGAAGTAAACACACAAACAAACAAACAAATAAATAAATAGACAAAGTAGTAGAAAATGAGGAAGCTAAAGTGCTCTGGGAAATTAGAATTTAAACAAACAAACATTTGTCACTTAACTGCCCAGATTTTATACTTGTTGATAAGAAAGACAAAAAAATCTGGATAGTGGAGTTGGATAGAAGAAAAGAAACTGGAGAAAATCACAAAGTATAAAAACCTGCAAATAGAATGACTGTGGTAATAGAAAGCAAAGATAGTATCATAGTAATAGGCACCTTGGATGCCATTCCAAAATATCTGGAGCACCACTTAAACACTATCAGCATTGACAAAATCAACACCAGTCAGTTACAAAAGAGCTTTATTTGGAACGGCTTACATTTTGCAACATTACCTTTAATATTATTAAACAACATTTGCCTTTTCCAGATTCTTTGGAAAGAGTCAGTAGGTGGACAAAAATGCTAAATCCAGTCGAAATATCTGGGTTGGCCATGCAACAAACTATATAACAATAATAAGTCTTATTTTCTCTATTCTTATCTGATACCTGACTTCCAAAATTTGCAGAACAGCGCACCAAACACCATTTAACTGATTGTTATTTATTACCCAGGTACGTATTATTTGTGGACTCATGCCAGTTTGCTTCTACCTTCTACCAGCTGTTGTCAGAAAAGATTTATGTGGAAGAAATATTACTAGAACTCGGGATTTGACTGGAACTATAAACCAGTGTCTCATAGCCAATCTGGACATGCTGTGGGAGACCATGAGAGAACAATAATTTATTACCTTGAACTGTTAATAGCAACCACATTATAACCCGAGAACAATGCTGTATAAATGGGCTCTTGCGTCATTGTTCATTTTCCCCCAGAATTAATGTATAATACTGTATTAAGCAATCACTTCAATCATGGATATATAGATTCGAAACCATGGAATTTTCCTACTGTTTCAGAACACACATTACTTTATATTAGTTTAATTCTATTTTGATTTTCCTGCTAATGGGAAAATACCTATTCAGCTGACTCCTTTATCCACATTATCAAGCTTTCACCTTCTTCTTTTGACATGCTTCATTTCATGGTTGGCTAGCTCTTTTATGTGGGAGGCAGAGAAGTACATTGAGTTGCTCAAAACTCTATTTAACTAATTGCTATTCATTAACCAGGTACTTATTCTTTAAAGGCTTATGCCAGTTTGTTTCTATCTTCTACTAAAAGTTGTCAGGAAAGTTCTTCATGGAAGAAATGCTAGTAGCTCTCAGGATTTGTTTGGAAAGTTAGCCAGTATCTTGGGGCCAATCTAGACATGCCATGGGAGACCACTAAAGAGTAGGTGAGAAAGATCCAAGTTTGGTTCAGTGCAGGGGGTGAATGTAAGGAGGTCTAAGTATTCTTTCATTCTACATTATCAGTTATAAATATATATGAAGGAATCTATATTTATATATTTATAACTAATATAAATATCAGTATGGGTGAACTGGCAAGTTGAAGAAAAAAGTGCTACACCTGATCTCTGCTCTCCAAAAATCCACACAGCCCCAGCATTTCTGCCTCTGCCTTCAAGAAAGTATTGAACACCTGATTGTTTTGCCAGGCACTCAGCGAGGGCATTCAAAGTATTCACTAGTGGATTTGAATGTTATCTCCCCATCCCCACCATCTTCTATAATCATTGGCATTTTGTTTCATTTCTACTGTTTTAAGCTTACTGGTGTCAGGTTGAATCCCAGAATTGATACAGCAAGATCCAATCAAATCCCATCCTTTATTTGGATTCAACTAATGGACAGTATTTTGCCAAACTAAAGTTATAAACTTCTAACCTACTATATATATTCTGAGAGATCATAGGGTGGGTGACTACCCTGAATCCCTTCTCCCCTCCCCCATCCAGCACAGGACTATGCAGTCTCTTAATCTGGGTCTCTCTCTGGGGAAGCTCTGTGTTGCTAAAACTGCCCCTCCCCTGCAATGCTTCTTCAGGTGCATAGGCCATCACAAATTGCCACAGTCTTGTTTGAGAGGGCCACAGTCTTGTATTCAGCTGAATCTTTTGGAGTATTAGAATGGATATTACATTTCTCCAACTTTTGCAAATGTGCAGTTTGACATTAAGTCAATGTAATCTACCTAGATTTCATTGAAAAGACAGACAGAAATAATGTCACAAACCTACTCTAAACTCCAAATGATCTCACTCAAGAATTTATTATAGCTTTTTTAATAGCATGCAGATAAGATGAAAATTCTGTAAGTGATCAAAATAGAACTGCCATGAGATCAAGCATTAAGCAATACTGCTATCTGGAAATGTTACTGAAGAAATAGGATTACTGAAAACTCTGCTGCTCAAATCCAATGTTGATGGTGAAGTCAGGCCCACACTTTTCCAGATTGTTCCTGGTGAGAGTCTACCACAACGCAGTTTCCATGCCAAAATTGATTTTACATTCAGTGAAAAGATTTGAGACACTTACTTCCTCCAAAAGTGTGGACTTGATCAGAACCTTATCAGGAAGTGATAGAGATAAGATCAGGAAGCTCCAGAGTTTAATTGTTGAAATCCAAAAGCTTTCCTTCCTTCCTTCCTTCCTTCCTTCCTTCCTTCCTTCCTTCCTTCCTTCCTTCCTTCCTTCCTTCCTTCCTTCCTTCCTTCCTTCCTTCCTAGAAATAATATACACTATCATAAAAACACAGATAGCAAATACAAAACATGTAGAGGTATTCACCTAAAAAGAACTGTTTCTTATTAAATCTTTGATAAGGCTTAAAACTGTGACTTAGTTCTCCTGCTGTCAGTGAAAAATAGCATGATAGAAAATCTGACAGTTACAGATATCAATGATTGATGAAGCTGAGTCAACACAACTCAAGAAAGGGGCCAAATAGTCCACTGTGTCAGCTGCAAAAGAAAACCAAAACTTAGAGTTTTTGAGCACTGTTTCTTAAAGCCAATAGCTCCACAGGGGCAGTTGAGACAGATACCACATGTGCAGGGTTATAATTATGATGACCACGTTATCTATTTTGATCACCCTATGGAAAGCACTGCATTGAATCCTGGCAGTGTTGAACTATATTATGTCTTCCTACTTTCTTCAGGGATTATTGCTTAGAAATTCTTAGATTGCTTTTGCATTTGCCTGAATAGTTCAAGTCTGCCTAAGAGGCAAAGCCTGACAAAACCCCATCTTCATTAATTTTCAAAATTGGAAATTGGAGATCTCCCCACATTTTACTGCAGGACTTCATAGCTGACCTGGACAATCAACTCAGAAAGACACTTGCATGTCTCTTGACTCTCCTGAACTTTATTTCCTTCCATTAGTTATGTAGATAAAAGCCAAAATGACTAGCTTCTGTGAAAATAAAGAAATAATTGAAGGCTTAGATCAATTTGGTAATTTATTGTCTGGAACTGTTAATGGAATTTACATTATAACCCAAGGGCTGTATAAATGGGCTCTAAATTCATGGGTCATTTCCCTCCCCCTGAACAGATGTATAATATTGTATTGAGCAATCCCTTCAGTCACTCCCCGAAGGTTTAAAGCCATGGAACTTTCCTACTGTTTCTCAAGATGTATTATCTTATTTCAAGTAATTTATGTGTCTTAACCTGCTTTTGACCTTCCTGCTAACAGGAAAATACCTATCTTGCTGACTTCTTTATCTTTATTATCATCTTTCCTCCTTCCTCTTTTGACATACTTACTTCATTTTGTGATTGACCAATTTTTTTTGTAGGTTAGGTAGAGAAAGCACTCTAGAAAAAGTAATAATAATAGCTATTTCCAGTAAAAGACAAGACAAGAGTATTACTGTATGCAATTTTTAGTATTAACACTAAAAGTGGCTAACATTTGTTTAAAAATCTTTGTTTAAAAATCTTTTTCTTTAAGATAAAAATTGTTTTATAATTGTGTACATATAAAATAAGCAGCTAACAAATAACTAACTAAAAGTATTTTTTAAAAAAATTCTGA
The DNA here is from genome assembly GCF_001527695.2 of Protobothrops mucrosquamatus. Taxonomy (NCBI): domain Eukaryota; kingdom Metazoa; phylum Chordata; class Lepidosauria; order Squamata; family Viperidae; genus Protobothrops; species Protobothrops mucrosquamatus. The sequence continues at coordinate 394,973 of NW_015386249.1, read as the reverse complement.
ACAAATGGATGATCAGATGAAACAAAACAGATTAATCATTTGAGGCACAAATGACCTGGTTCAAATTATGTTACTTCAAGCATGTTATATGAAAACCTACCACTCTGAAGAAGGCTCTAATCCTGGAAAAGGTAGCAATAGCATGTAGACTTATATATTGCTTAACAGTGCTTCACAGTCCTCTCTAAGCAGTTTACAGAGTCAGCATATTGTCCCCAACTATCTGGGTTCTCATTTTATCAACATTGGAAAGATGAAAGGCTGAGTCAATCTTGAGCTGGTGAGAATTGAACTGCTGGAAGTCAGCAGAATTAGCTTGCAATGCTGCATTCTAACTACTGGGCCATTATGGTAGAAGGAAAAAAGATGATCTGAATCAGGATTGATGGACTCAATTATAGTGGTGAGGAGTCACCATTGGAAGATCTGAAGTACCAGGTTACAGACAAAATGTCACGAAGAAACATTCTATGAGCTGGGGTTTAAAAAAGAGTGAAGTACTAAGTACTAAATAAATAGGAAAAACCTGGGGGGGGATGGTGTTCCATTCATTGCCTTCATTTATTATAAGTCTCCATGCATTCAAATATCCATATAAAGGGGGCTTATGTAGGGTAATTTCTCTGTATGATTAGCACACATCCTTGTAAGCTCCCTTAATTTTTCACCAGGCTAGAAAGTAAAGAAACCAGGAGATGAAGTCACGTGTTAGCCATGAAAGCCAGCCGATGACTTTGAGCCAGTGGCTCTCTCAATCTAACTCACCTCATAGTGTTGTTGTTGATGTGGGGAAAATAGGAAGAGGAAGGTGTGTTGGATATGTTCACCACCTTGAGTTATTTATAAAAGTAATAAAGGAGGAATATAAATAATCAAATAAATAAATAAAATAAAAACTTGATGTGACTTGGATGTCATTCAAATTACCTAATATTTAGATGTACCATTATGCAATATATTGGTCACTATTTGAAACATAAAATCAACAGCCCATAGTCAACAGGCATTCTACATCATTAAAAGCAGTTACTTATTAATAAGTAACCTATGCAATAAATTTCATCATTATGTCCATCTAAGAAAGTTTCTAACTTCATTCTCCATAAATTCTCTGACTTGACATCTTTTCTGAAGACCATAGTTTGCCAGAGGTTCAGCCATGAAAATTCTATACTTTGTTGCTATGTTTGTTGTCCTCTTCCAAATTTGTCCAGGTAAATGGAGAAATAATATTGGTGGGAGTAGATTTTATAGCCATAAACAAGCAAGACAGATATCAGTTGAATATTGAATATCTAGTGGCAGTGATTGTTTTGTGATATTGCTATACTGGCAGCACCCATGTGGGGAAAAAATTGAGAAATTCCTCACACACAGACTTGACCCAGAATTCTAGTTTCAAATGACTATCCAAGTACCCTTCACTTTATGTGAAAACCTAGTTCTCTGGAGAAGGCTCTAATAAAGGGAAAGAAAAGAAGAAGAGGTTAACCAGCAGTAAGGTGGGTGAACTCATTAACAGTGGCAGTAGGTGCATCATTGAAGACTTGAAGGATCTGATTAGGGACAGACTATTAAGGAGAAAATCTATGTGGTTGCTAGGGGTTGACACCATCCTGATGGCACATAATCAACCAATCAAACAAACAAACAAACAAACAAACAAACAAACAAACACACAGTTAAGGAGAAAATATGCCTAAGAAATGCTCCAGTTATAAACTGTCCAGTGAAGACTAAACATACTATTGATAGCTAATGAAAGTTAAGAGATGATTGAACTTCAGAGGCTTTCAGACAGCTGCTAAAAAGAAGCTCTTCAGCACCCCCTTTAGTGGAAAAAATATACTTTCTTTTGTTGTTCGTACATCGATTTCGATGAAGAATTGACATCTTATGAATTATGGGCCATCAACGGTGTGTCCGTAGATGGCTGATAAGACCGATGTTAGCACGGAATGTTCTGCCACATACTGAACAGAGAAAAGTGGACACTATTGCTTCAGCATTTGCAGCTCTGGCTTTACGGAGTGCTCGCTTCTCTTGTGCCAAGATTGTCCTTCTGTGTTCATACGTCTGGTAACCCTGGTAAACAAGGGTACGCCATGTCGGTCGATCATGCGCCAAAGATTCCCAAGAGATGGTGTCGATATTCAGGGGCTTGAGAGATGCTTTCAGCGTGTCTTTGTATCGCTTCTTTTGTCCCCCATGCGATCACTTTCCTTGAGACAGCTTACCATAGAAGAGCTGTTTAGGGATGCGATGGTCTGGCATCCTTACAACGTGGCCTGCCCAGCGCATCTGGGCTTTCATCAACAGAGTGTAAACTGATGATAGGCCTGCTCTGGAGAGGACATCTGTATCTGGTATCTTATCCTGCCACCGGATCCTCAGAATTCTGTGAAGGCAAGTCATGTGGAAATAATTCAGTTGCCTGACGTGCCTCCTGTACACTGTCCAGGTCTCACTAGCATACATCAGGGTAGTTAGCACTGCTGCCTGGTAAACTTTAAGCTTAGTAGCAAGGCTTATTCCACGGCGGTCCCACACATTAGTCTGCAGTCTGCCAAATGCAGAACTTGCCTTGGCAATTCTACAGTTGATCTCGATGTCAATTGTCATTTTCTTTTACTGGGCCATTCAAAGGTTGATCTAATTGAGAATTATAGTTTGGAGATTACTGAACTCAGAATATAATCAGTGCATCATACCTATGCTCATTTTCTAGCTTTTGTTTCCAGTATTAAAGTTACCATAAACCATGTAAAAGGTTTATAGACCTAACATTAAAAGATCTTTTATTAATTAAGATTTGAGTATGGCTTTTAGATCAGGACTGCAAGAACTTGGATGGTCACAAGGTGGCAGCCATGACATTTTTGTGCAATAGATGTGAGAATATGGTGATGACAAAGGTAATTATTTCAGTACAGAAGGAGTCTAGAATATCAGTGAATGGAACTTTAGTCTCCCTTCTGAGAGAAGGGAGAAGTATTTTCTGAAGGAAAACTCTGAGCATACACAGTATCTATTTTTCAGGGATGTTTTCAGGGAAAGGTGTTTCTGTATTGTTCAGATAGCAACAGTTTATGTTATTTAATTGTATTTTTAATTAAATATGGCTATACTAAATTTCAAAAGAAACTGTTAGGGAAGTATATATAACATATACCATAGAACAAATTAAGCATAAATATTGTGGACCCAAGAATTTATTCTCAAGGAAAGCTTAAAATGTATCCAGTAAACTAAGCTTAAAAAAAAAAGACGCGAAGATACATTTTCATCTAAAGTATTTATGTATAGGATTGTGTAAAACATTACATGAGACTAGACAACCCATGACCCATTGGGTCATCATTTCAGAGATATTTCCTTACCTAAACAGTGAAATAGAATGATGTCTAGGGGAGGGAGAGAGGGGGGACAAAAAAACAGTGGGAGCAGTAATAACTTCTGACTTCCTACTGGCTCCCTCATTGACTTTCCTTGTAAGAAGCTGACAGGGAGCATTGTGGCAGCACTGAAGTGATCACAACTTTGCCAAATTTCAATCCCATAGTAGTCATGGACCCTGACCCTGGATTTTGGATTTATTCGTTAGGATTGCCCATTTATGACATGTTGATTCAAAAATTGTTGCCTTATTATACATTAGTCTGCATTGTATTTTAAGCAACAACCAGCTCTAGCCCTGTTTAGTTTCTGAGGCAGACAAAGATTAAGGTCTGGTCAGTTTCAGGCAGCAGTTGCCAGACTAAGGGAGGATTCTAATCAACTAATTAAGATCACAGAGCTGTAGACTATATTGGGACATTGATAAACTTCCAGAAGCACAAGGTGAGAAAGAGAGAGAGAGCAAGAGAGAGAGCAAGAGAGAGAGTGAACGAGCAAAAGAGAGATACTGCAAAGATTGTTGGTTGCTGCCATCTCATTCCAATAACATTTATTGTATAATGTCCTGCCTGACATGCAGTTAGTACTTTTTAGGGAAGAGCTAGCTATGGAAAAAAAGCATTTCAGGAAAAGACAAGTTTATTTCAGCAATCTTTCTGCCTGGCAAGAGGGGAAAAATGGGGAAAAAAATCCAGGTCCTCATATCAAAAAAGCAATATTAAATGAATGCCTATAATCTCATTTTAAATATCTTTCCAAGCAGAGAAAAAAATGATGTCAAATCAACCACATTACTCATAAATTCTAAACTTATGAAAAAGAAATAACATTACAAAATGGATTTTCCACAGTATGATTTACACCACCTTTTTCTAATTAAAAAAGGACAGCCTCTGTTTTTTGATAATGCTGAATAGTAATGCTACATCAAAATGATCCTTCTCCACTCTAGAGTTACCTAAGCAGGGGATGCTCAGGGTTCAGTTCTCTCTATATATGATGTGCATGTTTTTCCTCATTTCTCTAAAATAAAGCAAAAACTAGCAAGAAATATAGTCCACCAGGCTTCAGTGGGGAACTTGAGAGAGATAATCAGTATTGCATTGTCATTTAATTTATTTCCTGATTCTAGCAATTGGCTTCAATCCAGTCCCTTCAAATCTATTATCACTCTGGAGAGCATATGACTGATCATAAGTTTCTATGGTGAAATTTAAAAAATGCATTGTTGTCAATTCTATATTATCGCTAGCACATCTTCTTGAAAATAAAGATTTATTGGATTTATTTATTTAGTATATGGCATATTATATATGGAGTTGCAATGTATATTGATATTTTATCTAAGTTAAAAACAATATTAAATATTAAAAAATATTACTATATTCAGGTACCCATGTCTAGGCTATCTAACCATTGAAGTGCAGCATCATTTATATGAAAAAAAATCAGATACTGGACTGGTATATGAAAACAGTAAAGAAACACAGATTCTCTAGTTTTCTACACAGATTTGGTAGAAAATTCAAGCAGAAGATAGTGGTTCCTTGCCTTCTTTCACCTGCATTAAAGGATTTGAAAAAAACCAACCCTCCATTGTTATTCAGAAAACACAATGAAATGATGTAATCATCCAGTGCTTTTTTCAATTTTAACATAACACAATCAAGAAGAGACACTTAGTATAAACAAATGGTGTTTGGGACACCATTGTCCTTTGGTAAGAGGTGGAAAAATCAAAAAGGCTTGCTACAACTCTTTAGTTTATAAATAATAATATTTTAGGGGTATTTTGATAGACACTGAAACACAAATCTTTCCATCTCCTCAGTAGCTTCAGCTTCTCCTACTGAATTTCATAGTATGCTATCACTGGATTCCTTCCACATTGTGAAAGCCTTTATGGGCACTTTGACTAGAAGTGTGAGTGAGAAGAATTCTTTCTCCAGATCACTTTTCTCCCCAGGTGCTCTCCTCTCTATTACTGTTAAATAAACAAGCAAAAACCTTAGGAGCACATCCAAATGTTTCAATGCAGTTCTCTCTTTTTTTTTTAAAAAAAAAAAAAGGCAAGAAAATACACATATATGTAAAATGTGCATAGAAAACTAAGTGTACATTTCTTTGGGTTTTAAGCTTTAGAAAATAGATTCAAGGATATAATCCAAAAAAGTATTAACTACCACTTGAGAAACCAGTCTGAGGCATCTCAGCAAAAGAGGTACACCAAAAAGAGACCTATGGTGAGAAGACCTTTGAAAGCAAAGTTAAATAGCTCAGGATTTGAGTTTGAAGAGGAACAAATGCTGACCAAAATATCAACACTTCAGAATGGTGTTTCTTCTTCATGATCAAGGTATTTCCCCTGCCAAATAAGTAAGTGGTTACAGAAAATGATGAAAAAACATATGGAGTTTAAGCCAGAATTATTTTTGTATGTATATAAAATCACAAGTGCTTAAAATATTATCAGATTCAAGATATTGAGGAAATTTGCTTCTTATTTTGGATAGCAATTTGGAGGAAGAGCACACTTTCCAGTAATCTTCTAGGAGAAGAGATCACACGATACTCTGCAACACATGGGATCATTTTTACTTGCATTAGGGATGGAAGTAAATTGTAAGTAGTAAATTTTCATCTACATATTTCCACAAACACACTTCTTTAATGTCTTTTGAACATAAATATGTACCATAAATCACTTGTATATCAAACTCTAATATGGAAATATTTTGTACAAGGGGGAAGAGTCACAATAGACCAGGGGTGTCAAAGGGCCGGCCTGCAGGCTGGACATGTCATCTGGAAGCCGCGCCCACCCCATTGCTGGCAATGGCAAAACCGTCCCAATACATTGCGCGACATCGCAAGTTTGACATATCTGCAATAGACAAACTGGAAGAGAAATAATTGAAGTAACACTAGCACATAGAATAGAATAGAATAGAATAGAATAGAATAGAATAGAATAGAATAGAAGCTGGAAGGGACTATGGAGGTCTTCTAGTCCAGTCCCCTGCTCAAGCAGAAGAACCTATACCATTTCAGACAAGTGACTGTCTAGTCCAGGCCTATCAAACTGCTGGCCTGCGGACTGGATGCATCACGCCGAAACCGTGCCCACTCTATTACGGCAATGGGGAAGAAGTTGTAATACGTTGCGTGACGTCATGTGATGTCACGAGTTTGACATGCCTGGTCTAGTCTCTTCTTAAAAATCTCTAGTGATGGAGCACCCAGGATTTCTGAAGACAAGCTGTTCCACTGGTTAATTGTCTTCACTGTTAGGAAGTTTCTCCTTAATTCCAGGTTGCTTCTCTCTTTGGTCAATTTCCAGCCATTGTTTCTTGTCCTGCCCTCTGGTGCTTTGGAGAATAATTTGACCCCCTCTTCTTTGTGGCAGTCCCTCAAATACTGGAATACTGCTATCACGTCACCCTGATTTCTTCTTTTCTTTAGACTAGCTAGACCCAAGTCCTGCAACCATTCTTCGTATGTTTTAGTCTCCAGGCCTTTGATCATCTTAGTTGATCTTCTCTGAATTTTTTCCAAAGTCTCAAGAACTTTTTTGTAGTATAGTGACCAAAATTGATTGCAGTATTCCGGGTGTGGTCTTTCTAGGGTTTTATGAAGCAATACTAATACTTCATGTGATCTTGATTCTATGCCTCTGTTTATACAACCCAGGATTGTATTAGCTTTTTTGGCTGCTGCTGCATACTATTGGCTCATATTCAAGTGATCAGGTTTGGGTAAGCAAACGCTTCCATTGATGAAAGCCATCCAGGTATTTTAATATAAAGTTTGGCTTTTATTTTCTCCCATTCTAAGAAAAGTGCCTATTATGATTTTGAAAATATCTATGTATTTTATTCTTCCCATACCACAGAAAGGCATGCCATCCCAATTGTAGGTCATGCCTTGGATCCATAGCTGGCTGACCGGCTGTACTCAGCATGTGGTCCTCAATGGAACTGCATCTACATGGAGGGAAGTGTGTAGTGGGGGTGCCCCAGGGCTCTGTTCTGGGCCCAGTGCTCTTCAACATCTTCATCAGTGATTTGGACGAGGGGATAGATGGGGAACTCATCAAATTTGCAGATGACACCAAGCTGGCAGGAATAGCCAACACTCCAGAAGACAGGCTTAGGATACAGGAGGATCTGGACAGACTTGAACACTGGGCACTATTTAACAAAGTGAAATTCAATGGTGAAAAAAGTAAGGCTCTACATTTAGGCAAGAAAAACCAAATGTACAAGTATAGTATAGGGGGTATCTTGCTCAATAGTAGTAACTGTGAGAGGGACCTCGGAGTCCTAGTGGACAATCACTTAAATATGAGCCAGCAGTGTGCTGCAGCTGCCAAAAAGGTCAACACAGTGCTAGGCTGCATTAACAGAGGGATAGAATCAAGATCACGTGAAGTATTAATACCACTTTACAATGCCTTGGTAAAGCCACACTTGGAATACTGCATCGAGTTTTGGTCACCACGATGTAAAAAAGATGTTGAGACTCTAGAAAGAGTACAGAGAAGAGCAACAAAGATGATTAGGGGACTGGAAGCTAAAGCATATAAGGAAAGGCTGCTGGAATTGGGTATGTCTAGTTTAATGAAGAGAAGGACGAGGGAGGATATGATAGCAGTGTTCCAATATCTCAGGGGCTGCCACAAAGAAGAGGGAGTCAAGCTATTCTCCAAGGCACCTGAAGGCAGGACAAGAAGCAATGGATGGAAACTAATCAAGGAGAGAAGCAACCTAGAACTAAGGAGAAACTTCCTGACAGTTAGAACAATTAACCAGTGGAACAACCTGCCTCCAGAAGCGGTGAATGCTCCAACGCTGGAAGTTTTTAAGAAGAAACTGGACAGCCATTTGTCTGAAATGGTATAGGGTTACCTGCCTGAGCAGGGGGTTGGACTAGATGACCTCCAAGGTCCCTTCCAACTTTATTATTATTATTATTATTATTATTATTATTATTATTATTATTATTATTATTATTATTATTATTATTATTATTATTATTATTATTATTTATTCCTCCTTTTATATGACTCTGTTTCTAGGACATTTGTTGGCTCTAATGATCAATTTTATGTCGTGGGCCTTGATCTCTGATTTAGCAATGTTGAAATATCTTGGGATTACTAAAGTCAAAGGCAATTTAGGCCAATTCCTCCCTTAGCTGCACATGTTGTTTCATGTGATTGTCAAGAAACGTTGTAATAGCTCATTTAGAAAATCATTAAAAAATAGCATATGACTGTAGCAGTTTTCTTTCCTTCACAAAGCAACATTTTGCCTTCCAAAATTTATCTTTCTAAGAAGATGGCCACCTTATGCACAATGTTCCCATTGTTTTCAGACTAGTGCATTCCATATACTTCTACTTCATTCAAAAATCTTATCATTACCTCTTATCATCTGCTTGTCTTCCTCTTAATTGTTCAGTGATTCATAACATATACAGTACTAGAGAATGGGATGAAGGACTGTTCTAATCCTGAAGAAAATTTCACATGGGGCCAAATCAATGTTTTGAGTTATATGAGCAGTGAGATGGATGGGGCTGATTACTTTCTACCTAACCATTCATGTTCAGAAGCTTGTGTGCCTTCATGCTCATTTAACTGTTAAGGTCAATCATTTTTTCATGGGCTGTTAGCTAGGCTGAACACTGAGAAGACAGTGCTTCTGGATGCTGCTTATATGCCAACTCTACAACGAACCTGGCTGAAGCCATCTTGCTCGTTCTAGGTTGTCACAAGAAAGGGAGGGGATGCAGAGTATTATTGTTAGTCTAAACAATTCTGGGTCCTTTGGGAACCAAGGTCATTCTGTCAGTTAGCTTATAGGGTTGGGCGTTTTGTTAGAAAGCCCACCAAATTATTCTATTGGGGAACATAGCCGATTTCATAGCACTGGGGTGGGAAGTTTAACTTTGTAATACAGTAACTCTTTGGAGGGTATTTCAGACTTGTTTTCCCTTTTGACCATGCCGATATTTTGTAACCATGTTCTTTGAGGAAATCCCTAGCTTCAGAGTTCTGATTTTGTTGGTCTTATCATCGGAACCATAACTTTGTTATTATTAGCTGAATGAACATGACCAATATAAATAGTATAGAGATTATGAGGGGGCTTCAGTACCAATATCTTTCAACTCTAATTTCTGAAAAAAATTTTTTTTTGAGTGTAACATATCATCGACTTTTCTACTCTTGACTCCAGAATACAGAAAACATGGCAGACCATGACTCAATAAAACTCTTCCTTTCTTCCTTCCTCTTCCTCAATAAAACTAATAGAAGAGAATAGTAAGGGTGCTTCTAACAATGCCTTGATCCAAAATGCTGCAAATCCTGAAGAAGAATGGTACTTTAATCCCACTTTTCAAAGCTAAAAGGAAGTAACATACATTGTACACGTTTGCCTTTTGTGTTTCCTATATATATTATGTACTTTTGCCATTTTTGCCTCAAAGTCTGAGCAATAAATCCAAGAGGCAATTTGGAAAGACAGCAAGCCTCCATTTCTGCATGAAGTTGGCATGAAGATGGATACATGAATAGATGCAATAACTAAAGCTCTTGGATACATTATGTGGGTTTATTTTGAGGAGGAAAAATCTGAGTGCTTGGAGCTTGGGTCTAGGCCAAGTGGGAGTCTGCTGGAGGCCTTCTTGAACTGGATTTGGCAGGAGAGAGTGAACTGTTTTGAATTACCCTGCACATCCAATTTTGTCTCTGTGAGAAGCAATCAGATCTTAGGACCGCAAGCTATGGTAACCCATTGTGATGTGATTTCTATCTGGAACTTGGCTTAGAGCTTAAAATGGGACTTGGTAACAACCAGAAGAGAAGCAACCATGTGGAGGCAGCACTGAATCCAAAAATGCAACAATTTTGGGAGGGAGGGAAAGTTTGTAAACCACTTTACAAATGTTAAGACTTTTATTTGTGATAAGGACTAACCTTCAAAGGTTTGTTTGTTTGTTTGTTTGTTTATAAAATTTATTTGCCACCCATCTCATATCCAACAACTCTGGGTGGCTTATTTACATCAACCTACAAAGCTTAGGGGGATGGAAGGTAAGTAAAAAGGTGTGTGTTTAAATAAACACATACCTTGTACAGCTAGACCCAACCATATTGAACAACTTACATCCTATTTCTAATCTTCCCTTTTTAGAGAATGTGGTTGAGAAGGTGATTGGGTAACAATTTCAGAAGACCCTGGATGAAATGGATTATTTGGACTCCTGTCAGTTGGTGTGGTGGCAGTGTGGTGGCATCTCCAGTTAGGGTGGGGGGAAGAGTGAAGAGGTTAGCAAACTTAGAATCCTTTCAGAACAGAAAGTGACACAAATCTGACCTCCCCCAGAGTCCCTGAAGCAGCCAGTCTGGCAAGATTCTTATAAATAGGCAAGCAATAGTAAAGAAGCAACTCTAATCAGCAAGCAACTCTGATAAGCAAACAATTCTGGTTCCTTGCGCTTGACATCCGGGAGCACCAGGTAACTATCAGAGGACTGGAAAAGACTTTAAAAAAAAAAAAAAAAAAAAGGGTGGGGAGAGGGGAAAGGACCCAGGAAATTACAGACCAGTCAGACTGACATCAATACCTAGGAAGACCTTGGAAAAGTTAATCAAACAATGGATCTGCAAACACCTAGAAACAAACAAAGCTATTACTAGAAGCCAATATAGGTTTGTCACAAACACATCATTCCAGATAAACTTTATTGCATTCTTTGACAAAATGACTAAAATAGTGGATCAGAGAAGTGCTATGGATATAGTATACTTCAGTAAGGTATTTGACAAAGTAGATCACAGTCTACATCTTGGTAAGATAAAAAAAAATGGATTCATAACTGGCTGATCAATCTATGTGGAGGGCAACATGCAGTGGGTTATCCCAGGATTCTGTCTTAGGCCAAGTACTCTTCAACTTCTTCATAAATGATTTAGATGAAGGGATAGATGGGGAGATCATCAAATTTGCAAATGACACCAGACTGGGGAGAATAGCCAACACTTTAGAAGATAGGCTCAAAATCCAGAAGGATCCTGACACACTTGAACGATGGATCCTATTCAACAAAATACCATTCACTGGTGAGAAAAGTAAGGTTTTACACTTAGGCAACAAAAACAAATTGCACAGATACAGAATATGTGGTACCTGGCTCAGTAGTAACTGAGTAGTAACTGTGAGAGGTATTTAGGACTCCTAGTGGACAATCATTTAAGTATGAGCCAGTAGTATGCTGCAGATGTAAAAAAGCCAATACAGTCCTAGGCTACATCAATAAAGGGACAATATCAAGATCACTTGAATTGTTAGTACCCCTTTCTACTGCACTAGTAAGATCATACTTGGAATAGTGCAGCCAGTTTTGATCAATATGTTACGAAAAAGACGTTAAGGCTCTAGAAGGTGTCCAGAGAAGAATAACAAAGATGATTAGGAGGCTGGAAGTTAAATCATATGATTGTGTGGAAAGGGAATGTCTAGTCTAATGAAAAGAAGGACTAGGGGTGACATGATAGCAGTCTTCCATTATTGAGGGGCTGTTTCAGAGAGGAGAGGGTCAAACTATTCTCTAAAGCATTTGAAGGCAAAAAAAAAAAGAAAAGAAATAATGGATGGAAGCTTAACAAAGAGAAATCCACCTTAGAATTAAGGAGAAATTTCCTGTCAGTGAAAATAATTAATCCATTAATTAACAATTAATCAATTAACAATCAGAGAAATTTCCTGTCAGTGAGAATGATTAATCCATTAATAAACAATTAATCAATTAACATTTAATGGAATGGTTTGCCTCCAGAAGTTGTTGTTGCTCTATCACTGGAGGTTTTTAAAGAAGAGATTGGACAGCCATTTGTCTGGAATGGTAGGGTGTCCTACTTGAGCAGGGGGTTGGACTAGCAGATCTCCAAGGTCCTTTCCAACTTTGTTATTCTGTATTCTATTATATAAACTATAATGGTATTTAACATGGTGCAACAGAGTCATTTAATATTTTCTTATAAAATTCTAAATCACCTAGCTATTAAGAAAAAAAGAGGCATATTTATTCTGCAAGCATCTCACAAGGAGCTTAAAATCAAAGGAACAGAATTCATGTAGAGTATTCAGTCTTCACTTAATAGAATTCATTAATGCACAAACACCACATAAATTCTGCTTTGTCAGAACAATTAGATCTGAAATGCAAGAAGTTGCACAGTAATGGAGCAAAGAAGGGCAGTCATCAACCGTCTCTTTTTTTCCTTCCCTCTATTTATCCAGATGAAACAGAGAAAACCAATGGCAGAAAAAGATCTAGTGATCCACTGAGTCTGCCCTTTGACCTTTTATTTGTTTGCTTGTTTATAATTTTTTGTCAGAGGATGGTCATGTGTTTATCCAAAGCATATTTAAACTGATGATTGATCCACTACCTTCACTGGAAGTTGATTCCAAGCTTCTACTAATTTTTCTGTGAAGTTGTCTTTTTTAGCATATGCCATACATAGCCAGGGAAATCTACTGTCATGGTTCCGACAGATGAAACTCTTCAAAAGAACTCCAAGGCATTGTTTACTTTAAAGAATCTTTTATTCAAGAAACAAAGTATCGGCACTACATAGTTAAAGCCAAAAACTGAATTCCCCTCCCCTGGGCACAAAGTAGTAAAGCACAATTCCCTCCTCCAATTAACTGTCATGAATCACATTCCCCAATTAGCTTGAAGCGCAGGTTTTCTCCCCAGCTCTCCAGCCCGCCAAATCTTTATCAACTCTGAACGCAATAACCTTGGATTCCCATGGCTGAGTTATTATTGTTATGACTAGCTGGACTCTCATCCACATTCCCCCTCCCAGCATAAACTAACTCTGAAAGCAAAAGAGTAAAATGGTTGCATTTCCATCTGTTGTCAAAGCAAGAACATCCAATGTTAGCAGCATTCACATCTGCAGTTCTTTTTTTTACCACAGAGAAGTCTGGCAGCATAAGATTGCTAGTTTGTTTATTCACACATGCGAGGGCTCCTTGGAGCATTACAGAGGGCGAATTAGCTTTGCATCAACTTTTTAGCAGAATTCAGGAGATATTAGTCCATCCAAGGTTTTCTTCTACTGATCTTGCCTTGTATCCGGGACACTGCTAGCTTTTCCCATTTATCTAGTTGCACTTTTACATGTTTTCAAACTACTAGGTAGGCAATAGCTAGGGGCAAATGATGGAGCTCAATCCACCATGCAGTGCCATGGGCTCAAACTACTGAAGTGCTGACCATCTCTGGTCAATAGGTCCAATGTCTTTAAGCCACTGTGCCACCTTGCCTCCTTTTATGTGAACTTTCTAACATTTCTTTGAATTTCCCTCCTGTCAGTTTCAGGTTATGCCCCCCCCCCCCATTCTTGATTTTGCTTAATGTTGAAAATACTATCTTCTGGAACTTTAGTTATACTGTTAATATATTGAAAGGCTTCAATCATGTTTTCCCCCTTTCCTTTCCATTTTCCAGGCTGCACATATTCAGTTCCTCCAATGTCTCCTGATACGTTTTGTCCCTCAGACCTTGAACCAATTTGTTGCCTGTTTCTGGAGACATACTAATTCTTATCAATATCTTTTTTTTAAGTGAGATCTCCAGAACTAAACACAGAATTCCAAATGGGGTCTGACTAAAGCCCTATAGCATGGGATTAGGACCTCCTCCTGAAACTAACCCACCTTCTTTTACACCCAAATAGGCAAGAATAGATATCTCATTTTCCTTTTTAATTCATCTAGACTTGTTATCTTCTCTGCAGGTTCTTTTCTTAGCTTTTCCCCATAGACTCATGTTCTACAATTACCGCTTCACTTTCCTTTTCTTAAGCTTGTTGTAGCCACTTAACTTACACTAGTCCTACAATCAGTTTAGAGTATTGGATCTTATAGTCCAAGAGCCATGCTGGGGCAGTTGTTAGAATGCAGTATTGCAGGCTACTTCTGCTGATTGCCAAATGTGAGCAGTTCATCAGTTTGATTCTCACTGGCTCAAGGTGAGAATCACTTTACAATGCCTTGGTAAGGCCACACTTGGAATACTGCACCCAATTTTGGTCACCACAATGTAAAAAAGATGTTGAGACTCTAGAAAGAGTACAGAGAAGAGCAACAAAGATGATTAGGGGACTGGAGGCTAAAACATATAAGGAACGGTTACTGGAATTGGGTATGTCTAGTTTAATGAAGAGAAGGATGAGGGGGGACATGATAGCAGTGTTCCAAGAAGAGACTGTACAGCCATTTGCCCAAAATGGTATAGGGTTTCCTGCCTGAGCAGGGGGTTGGACTAGATGACCTCCAAGGTCCCTTCCAACTTTTTTTTATTATTATTATTATTATTATTATTATTATTATTATTATTATTATTATTATTATTATTATTATTATTATTATTATTATTATTATTATTATTATTATTATCAGCCTTCTATCCTTCCGAGGTCAGTAAAATGGGGACCCAGATTGTTGGGGGCAATATGCTGACTCTGTAAACTGCTTAGAGAGGGCTGAAAAGCACTGTGAAGTGGTATACAAGTCTAAGTGTTATTGCTATTAGCCTATTAACTGCTTTAGCTGCTTGAAATCTCTAAGTTATTTATTATGTTAATTGAAAAGTCTTCTGCATTGCTAGCCTAACATATTTTAATAATCTAGATTGATCGGTTATTAATTCTAGTTCCATTTTTGTACCTTCAAAGTGTGTAACACATACTGTATATTAGTTCCAGGAAGGGTCCAGTTTATTGGTTCATCTATAGAGTTCAAGTCATTGTCTGTTCAGCAGCAACTTCCAAAAGAAGTTGGTCTTATCTGACCAGTATGATTTTGACCAGAATTGTGAGTCTTTGTATAAACCATGAGTATTTCATGATTATCATTGATTAGGATAATCAATGAGGATTTTACACTTTGGAGATAAATTGAATTATGCTCAATATTCCAAGAATGTCTTTCAATAACCTTCAGACACAGAAGAGCACATGCAATCATTAGTAAAGCCAGATTATTTTAATTAGAATAATTGTTTGAAAGCATTCAAAACAGCAAGGATTTTTTTTATGCTTTTAAATTTAAAAATTTAAATTTTTCTCATGTTCCATCAGGCATTCATGTAGAAGATGATGGTTTTTCCATGTCTTGATCACACGTCTTTCCTTTAGCTTTTCCTAAAAAGTTGGAAATAATTTGACATATAGTGATACGATGCAACCATTCAATTATTTTTTTATTTTTCTGTAGATAGTAACCCACAAAATATCATACAATGCAATCTTTGTACATGGTTTCTACTTGGGAGGAGAGGGAGACATGAATGGATCTAATAACCCTTATTCATCAGGGTTGGTTTATGAAGTCACCTTTTTCCTTTTTCTGCAGCCTCAGGATCATCTGTGAAATATTATGGCACATTGTCCCTCCATTCCACCCATAGTTTTATATGGGCAGTTAAGAGGCCATGGGTCTCTAGTGTTAATTGAAAGGAAGTCTATATCCTCATCATCCTTCTTTTCTAATAGTATCATTCATATTAAATCATGCCAGCCATATCTGAAAATATTCCAGACTTTCTTTCTATTCTTCAGTGTTTCAAGTGTACACAATCCTTCCTTTCATAGCCAGAAAGTGGGATTTATAGGGTGAGAAATTGCTGTATTTTGTATGTCTCTCTCTCTCTCTCTGTGTTTGTTTCTCAGTGAGACTCATCCCTAGAGTCAAAAAGCAGATGGCCTGAGGATGGTGTGTGGAGGGAAATTCAGTCCCAAGTCTAAAAGCCCTGGGACTATTGGAACCAGTAGGTTTAGATTGGCAGTAAAGATTGATTTAATCATACAAGGGATCCTTTGTTTCTTCTAAGTCATCTTGCTCAGTTGTGGTTAGCTTCATCTCTATTCCACTCCACTCTCTTTGTTTATTCATGATTCCATTTACAAATTATCAAAGGCTCATTTCAAATTATCTCAGGATCAGGTAACTGGCTATGGTTAAAGTACCATTTCAAATTCCTATTTTGGTACCTTTATTATCCTTTAATCCTTTTTTTTACTCCACTGTTTGGTGGGTACACAAGTACCAGTCATTCCAAAAATCCCTTTAGTCTGAAATTCGTGTAAAAAAAGAAGGAAACTAGATCCATTGAATTAAAATTTTATACCTGAGGAAATAATTGGTGGGTGCAAGGGATCCCCCATCCCACAGTTGGAAGCCTCATGTGACATGTTGTGACATATCACAACTTTTTTTCCATTGCCGGCATGGTTTCGGCATGACGTATCCGGACCAAGGGCCAGCAGTCTGACACCCCTGTCTTAGAGGGATGCTGCCCCCCCCTTTATTGGAATTCAGATAGAAAAATGGGAAAGTGGAGATCCCAGTGAAGTTTGGAAAGTTGGGTGTGTGTGGTGTGTACTGTTTGTGCCCTTTCCATATACCCCTTTCCAATTCTGCAAAAAAAGTTTCATTCACTAAAAGCATGGAGAAATGCTTTTTTTCCCAAATGCTCTGCATCTTTTAAGGAAATTAATTTGCTTTCCTCTGAGAGAAAGCAAATATGATTTAGTTATTCTTCGTAGTGGACTTTGTGTTGAAATTTTTAGCTTTAAAATGTACATTTATAAGGGAAAGATGCATACAAATAAAAATATTTTCCTTTATCTGTGAATGGGTGTGCTTCTGTATTTTAATTTTGAGAAATTGGCTAAACATTTCCACTAGAAAAGAAGTATTAAATTCACCTTGTTAACAATTGTCAAAACCCACACTTGTGCCATTCAGTGAGGTTATCTATACTAAAGAGGCTTTCACAAGTTTGATGTCTGATGTGACAGGATTTAAATTTGCATGGAAGGCAAAGCTCATCTGGTGGACGCTTAAAGGCTTCCTTAGTGTAGACAGATAGATGCTTCTGTTACAAGGACTTTGCAGAGGCTATCCCAAGAAAGTGGAACTTATTTTAGCCATTTGCGTGATAAATTTGACACTAAAGAGATATAAGCTTATGAGGAGAACTGGGATGGACAGAACATGGAACAATTTGTCTGATCCTAATTATGAAACAAAATGAAATAAATGCTATGAATATTTCAATGTCTGCACCTTATGCTTTGCAGCAAGGCTCATTGACGTGACAAAGTCCTATCTTTGACTGAGGATCAGGACATGACTTTTTGCAAACTCCTTTATTTTTCAGGCATGTTCTCGAATCCATTATCCTCACTGCTTCACCTGGAGATGGAAGAGAAACTAATCATACACCTAAACACACCCTTTTCAGAATTTGTAGATCTAAATTCCTAGGAAAAGTTTAGTTACTAAAATGTATTGTTTTAGGAAGAAAACTTATGAAAAAGAGACCCTTAGGGGAAACAAATTGGAAGATATTTTTTTCTAGATAAAATTTTAATCAGAATCTTAGATTTTTTTAGATGAAATTTAAGGAGCTTGGTTATTTATTTACTTTCTGGTTTAAAGCATTTTAGTACTGTATTGCTTCACAGTCTTGAAAAGTTTACAGAAAACTTCCAATAATATAGTAGATTGATAAGCAGTTTATAAAACCAACTTTATAGAGTATTGAATAAACTATGCAAAATAAAGTATCTGACTACTTGTTCAGTTTGGTAGGTCTATGGATTAAATACATGTTTCTTTCTGAAGAGCCTGATCCTTCATCATGAATGTTAGTATAACGGTTTCATCAGAATTGACTTACCCAAATCAGAAAGAATCACAAAGGTGAGGAAAAGGAGGACACACCAAGTCTTCATGGTTAGCGCTAGTTCAAAGCAACTGATTAACTCTTCTCTAGTCCAGTCACCAAAAGAAGCCTAGAAGGTATGTTGCATCCCATCTTTTAAATCATCACTGTGGGGTGTACATTTCATTACAAATGCAAATATCAATGACAGCCAGATAGGGGAACAATTGGATTGGTTGTTTCTTTCTCTGTATTTTGATGTTAATTGGAAGAGGTGGTATTTTCCTTAAATGGCCAGTTTTCATGACTGGAGATACTTATTGGCTCATTTCAGTTGCTAAAAGAGAGTGGCTTAGTCAAGTAAATCTTTTACCCAATAATATCCATAATCCAGCTGTTACTTATCTTGGGTAAGGATTGTCTGGGTACCTTTCTCTGTGACCATGACATTTCCAGGTTAGGTTATGGTCTCCATTGTAAGGTTGCCACTGAAGAGTATTTCCAGTATTATTAATAAGTTCTCTGGAACACAGAATGTTGAAAACTGACTGCAGGATAAAGAAGAAAGAAATCAGCACTTTTATCTCATTTGCTTCTTTTTCATTGGTGTGCATAATATACTGGTACTTCTTTTCAAAGTCTTAAACAATTATTTTTTTAAAATACAGCCAGAAATCTCTCAGTTGTCTTTATAAATTACCCCAACTGTTCACTTGTATATAGTACCTTAGGCAAAGGGAAAGAAAATTAACTTGACCAGCTCTCATCTGTTACTCTTTTGATTCCAAAACCACTATGAATTTCCTCCCCTCCCCTCCCCTCTCAGACAAGTGACTGTCTAGCCTCTTCTTAAAAATCTCCAGTGATGGAGCACTCATGATTTCTGGAGGCAAGCTGTTAATCATCCTCACTGTCAGGAAGTTTCTCCTTAATTCCAGGTTGCTTCTCTCTTTGATCAGTTTCCAACCATTGTTTCTTGTCTTGTCCTCTGGTGCTTTGGAGAAGAATTTGATCTCTCTTCTTTGTAGCAGCCCCTCAAATACTAGAACACTGCTATCATGTCTCCCCTATTTCTTCTTTTCTTTAGATTAGCCAAACCCAATTCCTGCAGCCATTTTTCATGTTTTAGTCTCCAGGCCTTTGATCATTTTAGTTGCTCTTCTGTGAACCTTTTCTTCCTGTGTTCTTATCCCGGACGGTAATCAAAGTCTGTTTAATGATATTTCTAAAATTAGAAAAGCAGTCATTGAATACAAGAAAGATTCTGTTGAGGCTTTTGGAATATACTTTCTGGGATATTCTTGGGTTTTGGAGGAAAAATCTTGGTGTTACTTCTTACTATATTTTGCATTACAGTGTTCCTTTATCTTGTCATTATATTGTTAAGGAAGCGTGTGTTCTCTTTCTGTCATAAACCTGCAACAATGCCTCTGATGGCAATGAGCACTTGGGCTGTAGAGTATAATGTAACTCTGCCCCCCTTGAATATTTCTCTTCCAGTAAGGGACCAAACATATTCTGTGACCTCATGTGAATGCCCCCCCCCCTTGGAGCATCTTTCTGTTGCTTCATTTACGCAACGCCTAAGCATTAGTCTGTCTGTTGGGGATCCAACATATGCTACAATGAGACATTTGAATAACCCAGACACATATTCTCCTTCTTAGGATAACATTTAATTTGCTATAACTGCATTGGAAATAGATTTCCCTTGTACGTCATAAATCTACAAGAGT
Source organism: Protobothrops mucrosquamatus (assembly GCF_001527695.2). Classification (NCBI taxonomy): domain Eukaryota; kingdom Metazoa; phylum Chordata; class Lepidosauria; order Squamata; family Viperidae; genus Protobothrops; species Protobothrops mucrosquamatus. Next base: position 375,084 of record NW_015386249.1, on the reverse strand, counting down.
TCCAATTGAAACATTAAGTAAATAGCCCCATCTTGTCTTAAACAACATGATGATGCTTGCTCCCCTTGTTCCTATCCCTATTCGTAGAATAATAAATGAAAGTGTTGCCCTTATGGACAAGAAATGGGGACTGTGAAAGGAAATATTTTAGGTTTGAACTTGCTAACTAGCACTTGGCTTTCACTTGTTGACATTTAATGGGAAAAGATGACTATTTCTGGTCGGCACAAATTCTTAAGAAAAATGGAACATAGAACAAAAACACAGGAGAAAAGAGGAATGGGTGCAACATTTTCTGGGACACAATTTGAAGCATTGGGAAGGCACAGCAGTTTAATGAGTGCAGCTTCTTCTATTTCTTTGCTGAGCACTCTTCAAAATAATTGTGCTTTTCCTCAAACCCAGCAAGCTTAGTTTTTAAAGTACACAAACAATTGATTTGTTTGCTTTAAGGATACAAATGAATTTGTCTTTGGGATTAGAACAGCCCTTTATCCCATTCTCTATATAAATTATGACTCACTAAACAATTAAGAGGAAGACTTCTCCACAAACAGCTGATAAGAGTAATGATCTATGAATGAAGTAAAATTATATGGAGTGCACTAATCTGAAAACAATGGGAACATTGTGCATAGGATCCCAGTCTTCTCAGAAAAATAAAGTCTGGAAGGCAAGTGATGCATTTTGAAGGGAAAAAAGTGCTACAATCACATGGTACATTCTATAATTTTCTAAATGAGACATTGCAACATTTCATGACAATCATATAAACAGTATGTGCAGCTAAGGCCTTTGACCTTGGTAAACACAAGGCCTTTCAATTTATTGAATCTAAGATTAGGGCCCAATGACAGAAAACGGGGCATAGGAATCAACAGTCACAGAGTCACATGAAGGGAGGAATGAACTTGAAGGAGAATCCATAATGAAACTGCATGATCACTTCATTTTCTTCAGCTCCATTTTAAAAAGATATAGGTAGCATTCAGACTTTCTTGTTTATCTTGCTGCCTTAAACAATGTGAAATCGTCTTCAGGATTAGAACAGTCCTTCATCCCATTCTCTAGTCTAAGTTATGACTCACTAAACAATAAAGAGGAAGACTTCTCCACAAACAGCTGATAAGAGGTAATGATTTTTGAATGAAGTAAAAGTATATCGAATGCAGTAGTCTGAAAACAATGGGAACATTGTGCATAAGATCACTGTCTTCTCTGAAAAACCCTGTCTGAAAGGCAAGGTGATGCATTTTGAAGGAAAAAAAGTGCTACAATCACATGGTACATTCTATAATTTTCTAAATGAGACATTGCAACATTTCCTGACAATCATATAAACAGTATGTGCAGCTAAGGCCTTTGACCTTGGTAAACACAAGGCCTTTCAATTTATTGAATCTAAGATTAGGGCCCAATGACAGAAAATTGGCCATAGGAATCAACAGTCACAGAATATAGGTAGCATTCAGACTTTCTTGTTTATCTTGCTGCCTTAAACAATATGATTTATGTTTACATTAATCTCTTATACTTTTCCTCAGCTTTAAATTCTGCCAGTCAATTTATCTGTTCACAAAGGGTCATCCCTCATTAAGACAAGCTCTTCCTTGGATTCAACTAAAAAGTGAGTGAGTATGTGTTTTCACATAAAAGAAGATAACTGATAAAGGATTGCTATCATTTCTAAGAATTTGGCATTCCATTCCATTCTAATGAACAACAAAAATTGTGGTCATGAATTTATTATTATTTTTTCCATTGACAGATGATAAGAAAGTATTGGCCTGTTTTCTCCTGATTCATTCACCACAACTGGAAAGAGTCAGAATCTCGACCTCCAGAGTGACTCAAGGAAGGGCTGGCTCCTTTTAAAGCTGAAGATCTGATTGACTGAAGTGAGTTGAGGATTCACTGTACAGACATTGCATTCAGCCCTCCCATTCAAAAAGAAATCTTTTTATGAACTATCTATGGCCCCGAAAGCTCGTGAACTATATATGTTCATGAATTTCATGAAAGAACATATTGTTCTAAGGGGCCCAGAACTCAAAAGCAACAATTGAATATGTCTAATACTTTATATTATTAATGTACTTGTGATGTATGATTTAGTATGTAGCAGGAAATAGGTAGGAGGCAGTTGGAAAGAGTATAACCTCATAGTATCTCAGCCAATGGGGAAAGAGGAGGGATGTGGCAGCCGGGACAGGGCTGCATAAAGAAGGGAATATTTTGGGTTGAAACGTTGGAGAGAACCAAGCTTATTGCAATAAACAAAACAAAAGGTCTTCACTGTGTCTTGGCTGGTTATTGGTCAGGCGAGCTTGCCTCTGGTCATGAAGGAAAGTGGCCAGGAGCACATAACAGTTATTAATTTTAGTTCAATTTTTGTACCTTCAAAATTGATAACACATATTATATATCAGTGCCAGGAAGGGTCCACTTTATTGTGCTATGTTCACTTTTAGAGTTCAAGTCATTGTGCTGTTCAGAAGCAACCTGGAAAACCACAAGGAGGAGGCTGGTGCTACTCAGGTCTTATCTGACCAGTATGATTTTGACCAGAATTGTGAGTCATTGCATAGACCATGAGTGTTTAATGATTAATGACTGATTAGGATCTTTGGGGGCTTTACATTTTGGACAAATATTGGATTTTGTTAAATATTCCAAGAATGTCTTTCAATGATTTTGAGACACAGAAAAGCACATACAATCATCTGTAAAGCCAGATTATTTTAATAAGAATAATTGTTTGAAAGCATTCAAACCATCAAAGATTTTTCTCATGTTTTTAAAGCTTCTATAATCCAGACTCCATTAGGCATTCATGTAGAAGGTGATGGATTTTCTGTTTTATTCAGAAGTCTTTCCTTTAGCTTTTCCTAAGTGGTTGGACATAATTTGAAATATATTGATATGTTGCAATCATTCAATTATTTTTTATTAGATAATCACCCTCAAAATATCATACATGCAACTTTTGTACATGGATTCTACTGGGAGGAGTGGGAGACATGAATGGATCTAATAACTCTTATTCATCAGGGTTGGTTTATGAAGTCACCTTATTCCTTTTTCTGCAGCCTCAGGTTCATCTGTGAAATATTATGGCACATTGTCCCTCCATTCCACACACAGTTTTATGTGGGCAGTTAAGAGGCAATAAAAATTGCCATTAGAAAAGAAGTATTAAATTCACCATGTTAAGAATTTCCAAAAACCACACTTGTGATATTCCAGCAAAAGAAGCTCCACTCATTCAGTGAAATTCTGTAAACTAAAGAGGCCTTTGCATGTTCGATGTCTGATGCAACAGGATTTAAATTTGCATGGAAAGCAAGGCTCATCTGGTGGACACTTAAGGCTTCCTTAGTGTAGACAGATAGATGCTTAGGTTACAAGGACTTTGCAAAGACTATCCCAAGAATGTTGAGCTCATTTTAGCCATTTGCACAATGAATTTGACACTAAAGAGGTATAAGCTTATGAGGAGAACTGGCATGGACAGAACATAGAACAATTTGTCTGATCCTATTTATGAGATAAAATGAAATAAATGCTATGAATGTTTCAATTTCTGTATCTTATACTTTGCAGCAAGGCTCATTGACATGACAAAGTCCTATTTTCATTTGAGTAGCTGGACAAGACTTTTCACAAATTCCTTTATTTTTAAGGCATGTTTTTGAATCCAGTATTCTTTTTGCTATTCCTTGAGATGGAAGTGAAAGAGAAAGTAATTGTACACCAAAACACACCCTTTTCAGAATTTGTAGATCTGAATTCCTAGGAAAAGTGTAGTTACTAAAATGTATTGTTTTAGGAAGAAAATTTATGAAAAAGAGACCCTTAGAGGAAAAATAATTTGGAAGAGATTTTTTTTCTAGAAAATTTTTTAACCAGAATCTTAATTTTTTTAGATGAAATGTAAGGAGTTTGGTTATTTATTTACTTTCTGGTTTAAAGCATTTGAGTATTGTTTCATAGTCTTGAAAAAGTTTATAGAAAACTTTCAATAATATAGTATATTAACGCAGTTTATAAAACCAACTCTAGAGTACTGAATAAACTATGCAAAATAAAGTATCTGACTTCTTGTTCAGTTTGGTAGGTCTATACCAGGGGTGTCAAACTCAATTTCATTGAGGGTCACATCAGCATTGTGGTTGCCCTTGGGGAACTGGGTGGGTGTAGCTAGCATGGGGGTGGCCTACCGGGTGGGCATGGCTGAGGTGGGCATGGCCCACTGGATGGGTATGGCCTACTGGGTGGGTGTGACCAACTCCACATTGCTCGTGTCAGGGGCGCCTGTGCAGGCCTGAGGCAGATCCAAGGGTCTCCAGTGGAGGAGGGTGGGACTGGAGAGAGTGTTGGGACATGGTCCACTGGAAGAGCCTCACTGTCCCTCTAAGGCCGTGCGGAGGGCCCCTGGATGGTGGCGTGGGCTTCCCAGAGCCTTGGGCAGTGGAGGTCAAGCGCCCAGCCCTCAAGTTGAGGGACCCCGCAGCCCAGCCTAGCCTAGCCCCACTTCCCCAAGGGGATGCCCAGCCACACTTACCTCCTTCTTGAGGCTGCAGTTACTGTGCTCTCCTTTGCCAAGTTGCTCATGGTGTTGTGGGAGGGCAAAATGTATGGATCAGAGGGAAGCCCAATCCCTCTCCATGTGAGGAGACCCATCTTTGTAACCAAAGCATCCTCAGCGATAGGCTGGGAGACCAACAGGAGAGTTCAGGAGGAGGGGACAAGGGGATGGCGAAAGGGCAGCAGGGCTGCTCGGGGCCAAGTGCTAAGGCAGGACTTCCCTCAGACCCTTCCTCCCTCTCATTATAATTTATCTTCCTTCCTTCCTTCCTTCCTTCCTTCCTTCCTTCCTTCCTTCCTTCCTTCCTTCCTTCCTTCCTTCCTTCCTTCCTTCCTTCCTTCCTTCCTTCCTTCCTTCCTTCCTTCCTTCCTTCCTTCCCCCCTTTCTTCTTTTTCCTTCCCTCTTATTTTCCTTTCCTTCCTTCTTTCCCCCCTTTCCTTCTTTTTGTTTGTCTTTCCTCTTTCTCTTTCTCATTTCCTGTCCCTTCTTGGATGCTCAAATGCAAAGGGGGAAACAATTCTCGATGCCTCCTTGCCTTGTGATCAAATGCCACTTTTGCTAGTAGTCTGTGGCCACTTAAAAGACTGAGAACAAACCAGGCTCAGTTTATCCCATGCTTGCATCTAGTGGGGGCGTCCACAGACAACAGTACAGCAGAACTATCAAAATGGTGGTTGTCTCATGCACAACAGAGATCATTCAAAGTGTGACCAATATGTGACCATCACATATTCAGATCCCCCTGAAAGAGATCCAAATAATCTACTTCATCTAAGGTCCTTTGAGGATGCTGTGCAACTACTTTCTGATCCAGAACAGGAGGCTCTCAGAGCCTGCTTTATTCAAGAGAGTATTCGTCACCTGAAACAGGACCACAGGACAGCTATCCGGAGATGCAATAAGCATGGAGAAATACTGATACTTTGCCACCGTTACTGATAAAAATAGGCCTTTATAGTGGTTCTAACCATGTCTAGTTGGGCTCAGTCTTTATTAAGCACCAGCAATCCTCTAGACATCTCTTTTCTCATTTCAACAGCCTCAATTCCTCCATGAGGAGTGATGGGGCTTATAGAAGGGAATAGTCACATGAGTATGAGCTGATCCAAAGCCTCGAATGTCCCCTGTTCTAAGCAGTGACCAAGGCTTTAAATGGAATGTGGAATAAACCAGCAGGAATAACTCTCAGCTCCACCTGAAAGCCATCCAGGCCCATCAGTCACTAGGATAGACCTAATGGGACCAGCCACCTGCATCAGATAGTGGCACTAGAGAATCTCATAGTAATTCAGGTATGATCTGACCATGATAAGGGAGAAACCAAGTTTCCCCCAATTTCAGGTCACATAGCCACTGCTCTGACAGGGATGCCACTATCCAGGGTATGATCACTATCTTGTGTCAGGTCAGGAATTCCTGAGTCACCTCAGATCCATCCTAGGGGGGCAGGTTGAAATTCTCTTAGATCATAAGTCTGAAGAACTCCATTGCTAACTGAAAGATGGAATCAAGGACTTCAGGCAAAGAGGTTGCTTTATAGCAGGGATGTTGGTACTGCAGCAACAATCTCAACTGATCCCTAAAGCCATCTTAATAAACAGGGTGTCACATCCAGTGCTCTGTGGACCAGAACCTCTATAAGCTGTAAAGGATTCTTGGATAACAATCATCCCCCCCCCGGCCCAGTTGATGCCATACTGGAAACCCAGCTGGTCATATTTCTAGAAGGGCCACCCCCGACTTTAGGAGCCAGCTATGTCTCAGTCATACATCAAAGGTTAGCCTTCCATCATGGATTAGATCCTAGATGAGTGGTGCCTCTAAATGGATGCAGGGACTGTGACCAGATTCCTGGAATATGAACCCAGAATAAGACAACGATTCTGCTTTCCCTAGGAATAGCCCATTCCACGTCTCCCCATACCCTCCCCTGCCTGTCAGCACCATAAAACCTTGGCTTGTCCTTATCTCCCATCAAAGCCAGCCCCATTTTCCAATCCAGCTGCCCCTAGTTCATACTTCTGCCACAGATTCCCTCTCACAGACCGGTACGCTCCCACAGAGCGGGCCTCCTCAGGGTGCCGTCGGCCAAGCAATGTCGGCTGGCAACCCCCAGGGGGAGGGCCTTCTCTGTGGGTGCCCCCACCCTCTGGAACGAACTACCCCCCGAGATCCGGACGATTCCGGACCTCCTACCTTTCCGCCGCGCCCTCAAGACATGGCTTTTTCAACAAGCGGGTCTGGCCTAGGCTCTTAAAAATTTATCCCTATTAAAATTAAATTTAAAATTAATTAATATGTCGCCTTAAATATTTGGCTTTTAACAGGTTTTATGGGGGGATGATGTTTTATGTGTTTTAATATGCTGTAAGCCGCCCTGAGTCCTATAGGGAGAAGGGCGGCATATAAATCCAAATAATAATAATAATAATAATAATAATAATAATAATAATAATAATAATAATAATAATAATAATAATAATAATAATAATAATAATACTGTCTTCCATTTGTCCCAGGGAGAGGAAGCCAGATACCCTGAGACACTTTAAGTTCACTAGTTCTCAGCACCATCAGGATATCTAGACCATCCTCACTCCACCCACAAAAACACACTCATAATAATCACACTCACAGTCCTCCCCCCCCCGCTGCTCTCAATTCCTAGTCTATCATAGGCTGTTAGTATAAGATAATTATTTCCTAATAATTTCAAGTTAGGTAATGGAGACACATTGGAAATTGGTAAACCTTTGAAGACTGCTGGACAATACTGATTACTAAGTACCTTAAACAGACATTATTCACTAGGATACTTGAAAATTTTCTGGAACATGATTTGAAGCATTGGGAACACACAGCAGTTTAACAAGTGCAGTTACTTCCATTTCTTTGCTGAGCACTCCTCAAAATAATTGTGCTTTTCCTCATCCCGTCAACAGCTTAGCTTTTAAAGTATACAAAAAATTGATTTGTTTGCTTTAAGGATACAAGGATTATTCCAACTTTACTCATCCACAGAAATGTTTAGAAAGGAAGAAAAGTTGAAATTAGCAGGTTTTCTGTTTCCTCTCTTTCTGCAAAGGACCAGGTATTTTGCTGAGCAAAAGCAATATGCTTTTGCTTTTTTATTTTAAGCAATTGTGTGATTGAAGGATTTTTGTTGTTCCAAGAACATCTCCTTTGTTTCTAGGGGCTAGTACAATAGAAGGCTTCTAATGCAATACTGACTCACCTCCTTTCCAGTCACTGCTTCAGCAGGCATCTATGCTTACAGTTCCTGAAAAAATAAATCTATTTATAAAATGGACAAGCTGCTCTTGGTTGTCCCTCACTGATAATAAGCACCTCATAAATTGCATGCAGAAATTAAGGCTTGGTGCCTTTCCAAATTGCTTCTTGGACATATTGCTCAGATCTGTGGCAAGCAACACAAAAGCACATGAATATATGGGAAACATGAGAGGGGAAAGTGTGCAACTTATTTTATTTCCTTATAGCCTAGAATGGTTAGGACTGACATCCTGTTTTTGTTCAGGATTTGCAGGTATAGCTGCAAATAGCTTTCTTTTTCTTTTATAGCTTTTTTATACTCTTCTATTGGTCATTTGGAGGAAGAGCTCTTACTGGTTCAGGATCTTCCCTGTTTTCTGCATTCTGAAATNTTTTTTTCAAGGATTAGAGTAGGAAGATTGTGATTTGGAAAGCTTCTCAGAAAACATAGCCTAGTCATATAGGCTGTAGCTGATAACTGCAGGCAGCATCCAAACATCTTATCATCTCTTCAGTGATCTGCTTGTCTAATAGCCCATCCAAACTGGTTCAGCCTAAGCACTAAATGAAGCATGTAGGCACACAGGCTTCTGAACATGAGTGGTTAGGAGTAATTGCTCCTACCCATTCCACAGCTCATTTATCTCAAAACATTCATTTGGTCCCATGTGAAATCGTCTTCAGGATTAGAACAGTCCTTCATCCCATTCTCTAGTCTAAGTTCTGACTCACTAAACAATAAAGAGGAAGACTTCTCCACAAACAGCTGATAAGAGGTAATGATTTTTGAATGAAGTAAAAGTATATGGAGTGCAGTAGTCTGAAAACAATGGGGACATTGTGTATAAGATCACTGTCTTCTCTGAAAAACACTGTCTGAAAGGCAAGGTGATGCATTTTGAAAGGAAAAAAGTGCTACAATCACATGGTACATTCTATAATTTTCTAAATGAGACATTGCAACCTTTCCTGACAATCATATAAACAGTATGCGCAGCTGAGGCCTTTGACCTTGGTAAACACAAGGCCTTTCAATTTATTGAATCTAAGATTAGGGCCCAATGACAGAAAACGGGCCATAGGAATCAACAGTCACAGAGTCACATGAAGGGAGGAATGAACTTGAAGGAGAATCCATAATTAAACTGCATGATCACTTCATTTTCTTCAGCTCCATTTTAAGAAGATATAGGTAGCATTCAGACTTTCTTGTTTATCTTGCTACCTTAAACAATATGATTTATGTTTACATTAATCTCTTATACTTTTCCTCAGCTTTAAATTCTGCCAGTCAATTTATCTGTTCACAAAGGGTCATCCCTCATTAAGACAAGCTCTTCCTTGGATTCAACTAAAAAGTGAGTGAGTATGTGTTTTGTTTTGTTTTTTAATAGAAATTTTTATTAATTTTTCAATTAAAACAACAAATACAAATGATGCCTCTATATACACCAACAAACAATAAAAATACTCAAAACATTTTCGGATACACTTGGCAGTCCCCGCCTTGCCTCCACCCTCATCCACTTTACCTCTCCCATTCTCAAAATGAAACACATACATGACACACACCTAAAACATACTATGTACAACATATGTATAGATCCACACCCCTACATATACATAGCAAATAAATTTTAAATACTGTCCATCTTGAATATATAACGGAAGGAGGAAGCTTGAGAGTTCACAAGGTTAATCCTGTATGGAATGAAGCTATGGCTGAATCTGGATGTTCTGGTATGGATACCACGAAGCCTCCTCCCAGAAGGTAACAAGGAAAACAAGAAGAGGATGTGTAGTGTCCCAGATAATCTTATGGACCCTGCTGAAGCAACGCTTCTGTGCTATGTCCTGGATGGGAGGGAGGGAACAGCCAATGATCTTTTCAGCCATTCTCACCACTCTCTGCACCGTCTTCCTGTCTGAAGCAGTGATGCTTCCAAACCAGACTGTAATGCTGTATGACAGGATCAGTGCTTTTTTTTGTAAAAAAAAAAAAAAGGTGCCGGAACTCACACACGTCATACAACCCGCCTTGCCTACCCTACAAGGTTCCATCCTAAAAAGGTGCCGGAACTCCGTTCTGGGCGTTCTATGACAAAAAAAGCCCTGGACAGGATGCTCTCGATTGTCCCCCTGTAGAAAGTGGTCAGGACAGGGGAAGGAAGATGTGCTTTTCTTATGTGATGCAGAAAATGCATCGCATTTTCTTTTTTTTTGTATTATATTTTTATTAATTTTTTTACAAGCATAAGTCACTCAATAATTGGTAAACAGTGTGTTGTCTGGGTTACATTTGTAAAAAAACACTACTTAACAATTGATTTCTATAGTCTGTATTCCATATATTAATTTTGGTTGATTTCTTCTTTCCCCGAAACATCCTTTTTTGCAAACATTGAATTAATACAATTCTTATTATTTTAATGAATGACAATTTGGTATATATTTTTTCCAATATTCCTAAAAAATAATCATCATGTTAGTACATTTATTTTCTTTTCAGTCATTTGGATTGCCTTATCATCGATCCTGTTACAATCCTTATTTTAGTTTATTTCTCCCACCAAATTCTAAATATTCTTACTGGTAAAGGTTTTCTCAATGATTAGTTACATTTACATTGACAGACTTAATTCTATTTTTTCCATATAAGCCATCTCACATTTTTATGTTTCTTAAGTAATGGATAAAAGAGTAAAAAGAAAGGGGAAAAGAAGAAGAATGAAAAAGAAATAAAAAATAAAAAAGAAGAGAAAAAAGCAGAAGTAACGGAACATAAGAAATAACATAGTACTTAGAATATATATCCCTCCTAGATTAATAGTATTTATTTTCTCAAATTTCTTATTCTTTTTAATCATAGTTAAGAATATATTTAATCTTTAGACATTCTATTCAATAGATCTAGTCATCTGATCCCTTAACTCTAATTCAAAGCATTATATATATATACTTTTCTTGAATTCAGTCACATTTAAGTATCTAAAACATTTCATCCCTCTTAGAGTGGTGTGTTTCAAATTTTTTTCTATTTCTTTAACTATATTCAAACACATGTTTCTTTTTTAAGTATTCTCTCTGATATGTCCCATCATCTATTTTCTTGGTTTCCATCTTAATATTTTTTCTTTGCCCAGAATCTTTCTTAATCAATGTACTTTGCTGGATCAAAAGGTTTTCCCATATGATCATAAGTGTTACTGTAGATGTAGAAAGTAAATCAATGTCTCTGTCATGAGCATTTGCCCTCTTCTTTCTATTAGAAAGCTTTTTCATTCCTCTTTTCTCCACTTTTTTTGTGACTTTTTGTCTCTTCGTCAAATCCTTTCTCTTGTCTTCAAATTTGTTTTGTGATGTTAAAATGTAAGATGTCTTTTCTTCCACTTGAATTAAATCATAATCTTTTATTTTGTGAAAGTCCATCTTTAAATCTTTTTCCTTGAATTTATATTCAATCATCTCTGCTGTGTTCTCCTGAGGATTTTTTTGAAGTGAAATTAAATTGGAGATAAGTTGATTTATACTTTCAAATTTATTTTGTATTTCTTTGTGGTTTGAGATCATTCTCCTTTGAATGGATTGCAGCATATCATATATTCCCTCTTGTAAAATATCCATTGTTTCTGTAAATATCACTTTATCTAAGCAGCTGTATTTACTAAGACTTTGAAGGCCACAGACAGAAATTTTATAGTCCTCATCCACCAGTAGGTGTCAGCATTGGATCATTTTTCAGTTCTTTCTAATCTTTTTCCTCCTTAAAGAGTTAGATTCGCCACTTCCAATACCAAATGGGGGGGGGGGAATCCTTTCCTTTTTCACTCTAGGAGGTATATTTGCTTCTTGGGAGTTCTCTTTTTCAGGAAAATATGTAGGATAGAGAAAATTAGTTCTTACCCAGCTTCAAACGCACTGTTTACAATCAACTTAAGTAGAGCTTCTTGACTTCCGTTTGCTTGCAGCTGGGGCTAGACAATGCAGTTAGGTAGCCTTTCTCCTGTTGGTTTCTGGGAGGCTTCTCCTGGACCGATCGGGGAGACCGCCATCTCTCCTAGGTCCCTGGGACTACCTTCCTTCATTGCCACCTCTCCGGGGCAGCTTCTGGCCCATTTAGGGTCCCCAAACAGGAAGAAACTCAGCTGAAGAGCTCGGCATCCCGAATCTCTCAGCTGATTGCACTGCTTGCAGGAACAGGAAAATGCATCGCATTTTCAGCAACAGGACTAAGCACTGGAAGCAGATATACTCCAATTAACTCAAAAATACAAGAATATATACAGTATATGTTGTATTTCTGCTGTTTATTAGATCTTCTGTTTTGCATTTTAGTAATGAATCTAATTATAGTGATTTAGCAAAAAACTTCCTTCAAAGTCTTTCAAACACAAAACAAACTGCAATTAAATATTTGCAAAGTCACTCCATATTTTTTTGGAGAGATGGTTAAATGCATAGAAATCATAAACCTTCTCTGCTATTTCTCCTCCTGCCATGACTATAAAGCATTCAGGTAAATGATTGTTCTTCAGGTCATGCCTAAACATTTGGAAGTTGTTTGTTATTATTAAAAATACATTAATACTATGCAAACATCCCACACTTCTTTTTTTTTATTGAAATGTTATTTTAAGATCATGTGAAGCAAAAAAGAACACAAGCTGTCTGGGCATTGTCCTCCTGGTCTGATCCAAAAATTTGTATTGTAATGTTCCCAGGGGATTTGGGATGGAATACCATGCTTCATTGAAAACCCTTCATACACCAACATTAGTATTTTTTACTATATGGTGAACAAATGCTCCTAAGATCTCTACACATTGGGAAAATGTAAAAAACAACAACTGTGCAGATGTATTTTAGAATTAGGATGACAAAAATATATTAGGTAAATTCTTTGAAAAACAGAGTAAAGGGACATTGTCTGGTTTCTTTTGTATGTCCATTATAACATCTTTTTCTATGTCATTCTTCTACCCTGTCATTTTGAAATCAACTTTCCAATCAGTCTCAGTTTTGTCTGGAAAAATGTGCTCCTCTTTCATAACATCTTTTAAACCAGTCTATTCAGAGGCAGACACTTTGGGTCCATTGTTCAAAAACATTTGTCAATATGTCTAATGTTAAAGTATTGTGCTGCATTCTGTATCAATAAGTTGATTTTAAGTGTTGTCCTTTAATTGTAATCTCTAATTCATTCTGGTTCCTCTAGTGTCCATCCTTCAAAATCCCATCCTATTAAGGTTTTTTTTAAAAGAAAAATAAAAACAAAACAATTTTCCTATGAGAAAAATAATTACCTTCATGGACATTTCAGTTCCACAGTAGTAATGCGTCCCAGATTTTTTTTTACATTCTTTAAGCTATCAGATTTGAGATTTCTAGATTCAAAAGTTGTGGCATAATGCACAAGTAGCAGGAGAAATTTCTAATGTGCTGCCAGCTTCCCCATTGACCTTACTTATGGGAAGCTGGAAGAGAGCATTAAAAACCAACCAACCAACCAACCTTCCTTCCTTCCTTCCTTCCTTCCTTCCTTCCTTCCTTCCTTCCTTCCTTCCTTCCTTCCTTCCTTCCTTCCTTCTTCCCTCCCTGTTCCTTCATACCTCTCTTTCTGTATTCGCCTATTAACTACTTTAGATGCTTAATATCTATAATCCAATCAGTAATTATGTTAATGGCAAGTATGTCTCTTGCACATTGTTAGCCAAGCATATTTGAATAATCTAGATTGATTGGTTATTCTCTTTCTATTTTTGCACCTTCAAAATGGGTAACACATATTGTATATCAGTGCCAGGAAGGGTACAGTTTATTGTGCTATGTTCACTATAGAGTTCAATTCATTGTGCTGTTCAGCAGCAACCTGGAAAGCCACAAGGAGGAGGCTGGGGCTACTCAGGTCTTATCTGACTAGTATGATTTTGATCAGAATTGTGAGTCATTGCATAGACCATGAGTGTTTAATAATTATCATTGGTTAGGTTCTTTGGGGGCTTTACACTTTGGACAAATATTGGATTTTGTTCAATATTCCAAGAATGTCTTTCAATGATTTTGAGACACAGAAAATCACATACAATCATTTGTAAAGCCAGATTATTTTAATAAGAATAATTATTTGAAAGCATTAAACCAGCAAAGATTTTTCACATGTTTTTAAAGCTTCTATAATCCAGATTCCATTAGGCATTAATATAGAAGGTGATGGTTTTTCATGTCTTGATCAGAAGACTTTCCTTTTGCTTTTCCTAAACAGTTGGACATAATTTGAAATATGTTGATATGATGAAATCATTCAATTATTTTTTTATTTTTCTGCAGATAGTAACCCACAAAATATCATACAGTACATCCTTTATACATGGTTTCTACTTGGGATGAGAGTGGGGTATGAATGACTCTAATAACTCTTATTTATCAGGGTTGGTTTATAAAGTCAAACCATTGCCAAAGTGCCTCCTTTCAGAGGCAGAAAGTGGGATTTGTGGAGTGAGAAATTGTTGTATGTTTTATATATCTCTCTCTTTCTCTCTCTGTGTGTGTTTGATTCTCAATGGGGCTCATCATTAGAGTCAGAAAGCAGATGGCCTTGAGGATGAGCAGTGGAAGAAAATTCAGTCCCAAGTCAAAAAACCCTGGGAATATTGGAAGCAGCATGTTTAGATCTTTTAAATCACCTTGCTAGATTGTGGTTAGCTTCATCTCTTTTCCAGTCCTTTCTGTTTATTCATTCCATTTACAGATAATCAAAGGGCAGCTTTGATATGCAGATTTCAGGCTCAGGTAACTGGCTGTGGTAAAAGTACCATTTCAAATTACTATTCTGGTACCTTTATTATCTTTTAATCCTTTTTTTTAAACTTGCCACCTCCTCCCCTTCACAAGAATTTAGATAGAAAAATGTGAAAGTGCCCAGAGAGGTTTGGAAAACTGAGTGTGTACTGCTTCTGCCCTTTGCACATATCCCTTTCCAATTCTGCAAAAGAAGTTTCAAATGCTCTGCATCTTTTTAGGAAACCGTTTAATTTGCTCTCCTCTGAGAGAAAACAAATCTGATTTAGTTATTCTTCATAGTGGACTTTGCGCTGAAATTTTCAGCTTTAAAATGTATTAAAATGTACATACATAAGGGAAAGATGCATACAAATAAAAATATTTTCCTTTATCTGGGAATGGGCATGCCTCTGAATTTTAATTTTGAGAAATTGGATAACATTGCCACTAGAAAAGAAGTATTAAATTCACCATGTTAACAATTGCCAAAATCCACACTTATGCCATTCAGTGAGATTATCTATACCAGGGATCCCCAACCCCCGGTCCATAGACTGGTACTGGGCTGCAGCATATCAGCAACCAGTCCACACAAACAAGCAAAGCCCCATCCGTGGGTTGCAGGCAACACACAAAACCAGGCATTCTCAGGTCTGTGGAAAAACCTTTCTCCTTGGAACCGGTTCCTGGTGTCTCTAAAGAGGCCTTCACAAGTTCGATGTCTGATGCGACAGGATTTAAATTTGCATGGAAGGCAAGGCTCATCTGGTGGACACTTAAGGCTTCCTTGATGTAGACAGATAGATGCTTCTGTTACCAGGATTTTGCAGAGGCTATCCCAAGAATGTGGAGCTTATTTTAGCCATTTGCATGATGAATTTGACACTAAAGAGGTATAAGCTTATGAGGAGAATTGGCACGGACAGAACATGGAACAATTTGTCTGCTCTAATTATGAGACAAAATGAAATAAATGCTATGAATATTTCAATTTCTGCACCTTAGGGTACACAGCAAGGTATGTTGATTTGACAAACTCCCATGTTCTTGTGAGTGGGAGGGCATGTCTTTTTGCAAACTCCTTTCTGTTTATTACATTCTTTTGCATTCCTTATTTCTTTTGCTTCCCCTGGAGATAGAAGAGAAAGAGAAACTAATTATACACCAAAAAACACCCTTTTCAGACTTTGTAGATCTGAATTCCTAGGAAAAGTGGGCTTACCATAATGTATTGCTTTAAGATGAAGACTTATGAAAAAGAGACTCTTAGGAAAAAAAATCGAAGATTAAACAGAATCTTAGATTCTTTAGAAAAAAATTAAAGTGTCTGGTTATGTATTTACTTTCTGGTTTAAATGATTTGTGTATTGCTTTCCAGTCTTGAAAATGTTACAGAAAATTTCCAAGAAGATAGTAGATTATAGCATTTTATAAAATAACCATAGAGTATTGAATGTAGTATGCAAAATAAAATATCTGATTGTTTGTTCAATTTGTTAGGTCTTATCATTTTAGCCATTGTCTATTCATGCAGGATGAAAGCCTCTTCCGCATGTTTCTAACTAATGTGGTCCTCAGCTTTCTTTTGCCAATTGGGCCCTCAATACTTGCTGATGTCGTTGGTCCATCTTGTTTTAGGTCTCTTTTGTGGATGATTTTTATCAAACAGGATCCATTCTATGACTGCCTTGGTCCTCTAGCCATCCGTTCCTGCTATGTGACCAGCCCATTTCCATTTCAATTTTTTTACTCTCTTGATTATATCGCATACTTTTGTTTGTTCCCTAATCCATGTGCAGGTCTTTCTATTTTGTCTTGTAATGCTGAGCACATATCTTTCCATGGCTCTTTGTGCCACTCATACTTTTGTATCGATTGTGAGTTAGTATACATGTTTCACTGGCATATGTTACAACAGGTAGCACACACTGATCGAAAACTTTTCTCTTCACACATAGGGGGAAGTCATTCTTGAAAATTATGCTTAGCTTGCCAAATGCCTGCCAATCTCATTTAACATGCCATTCAGTTTCCTTTAATATATCACTTTATTGGTAGGTATTGGTAGATTTGTTTATTGGTAGGTCTATATGGATTAAATAAATGTTTCTTTCTGGAATGCCTAATGCTTCATCATCAATAAAGGTTTCATCAGAATTAACTTACCCAGATCAGAAAGAATCGCAAAGGTGAGGAAAAGGAGGACACACCAAGCCTTCATGGTTAGGGCAAGTTCAAGGCAGCTGATTAACTCTTCTCTAGTCCAGTCACCAAAAGAAGCCTAGAAGGTATGTTGCATCCCATCTTTTAAATCATCAGTGTGGGGTGTACATTTCATTACAAATGCAAATATCAATGACAGCCAGACAGGGGAACAATTGGATTGGTTGTTTCTTTCCCTGTATCTTGATGTTAATTGGAAGAGGTGGTATTTTCCTTAAATGGACAGTTTTCATGACTGGAGATATTTATTGGCTCATTTCTACTGCTAAAAGAGAGTGGTTTAATAGTAAAGTAAATCTTTTACCCAATAATAATGGATAAAGATTGTCTGGTTACCTTTCTGCATGACCAGGACATTTGTTAGAATAGAATGATATCTGTTATTCCAGGTCCTCCAGTCAGGGACAATCATGGGGGAGAAGAGGGGAGAATATGATGAAACATGCATTACCCATCTGCAATGCAAACCTCAAACCTTTTGTACTAATGTTACACTATTGCATGCAAATATTTGGAGATTAAGAAAGCTTCTGACATGCTATAGGTTTTGTTGATTTGGCAAAATCTTGTACCTACCTGTAGTACCTTAATATGGGGCATTGTAGGAATGTATTTCATCCTCTGCAGCGATATACTAACTGGATCCCAGTCTTCCCTGCTTATTCTCTGTATTTAAATGTAGCAGAAAACTGAAGATGATTACAGGTCAACCTGAGGTAAAACTGTAAGGAACTGGGGTAGACACACTGTGGCATTCAAACATCTTCCATTGGTGACATACTTTCAGGTATAAATTGAAGACATGATCAAGAAACAGTTTCTCCATGTTCTAACAATTTATTAGAATTGTTTATTATTTATCATAAGAGACAAATTTAGTATTGTGGGCTTACGATTACGACACCTGGGTTCAAGTCAACCTTAGCTATGGAAACTCACTGGGTGATTTGGGGTCCGCCAGCCTCATTCAGCCCAACCACCCTCACAGGGTTGCTCCTTTTTTAAAAAATGAAGGCTAATAAACATGTAAGGTACTTCAAACTCCTGCTTGAAAACTCTGACACTAATGTAAAAGACAATATAGCAAACAAACAAAGCAATTCATTGTGTACATAGATCTGACTATACATTAGGATATCATCTTGAATGATCAAAAGGTGTGTCTCACCCACAACAGAGATCATTCAAAGTGTGATCAATGCTAATTCCATCACATATCCAGATCCCGCTGAAGGAGATCCAGATAATCTACTTCATCTAAGGTTCTTTGAGGCTGCTGTGCAACCACTTTCTCAGCCATCTTCCTTCAAAAAAAGGAAGTTAGATACTGGATCAAAATGATCCAGTGCAGTGTGTTCCAACAATGGCTTCTCGAAAAGGGTGCAAACCAAAGCCTCTTTAAGAGGTAAAGGAAGAACTCCTTGACTCAAAGAATTCATCATCATTGGAACTGCCCCCCTCAAATTGTAGACTCCTGGGCTGCCTTAACAAGCCAGGAGGGACAGGAATCTAAGGGGCAAGTGGCTGAGATCTCAGTCTCAGGGACTCAGTCCACTTCCTGAGGTCCAGGTTCAAATCGTTCCCTGATAACTGGCAAGACTCTGCCCCAAGGATCTCTTTCAGACCTGCCACAAGGCCAGCATCCACTTCTAAGTTAATTTGAATGATTTTGTCTGACAAAGGCTGAAATGGTTCTTTTACATGCCCCAACAGGAGGCTCTCAGAGCCCCCTTTATTCAAAAGGGCAACTGTCACCTGAAACAGGACCATGGGACAACTATCTGGAGATGCAATAAGCATGGAGAAATAGAGATAAGCCTTCATAGTGGTTCTTGCCTATGTTTAATTGGTTTCAGCCTTTATTAAGCACCAGCAATACTATAGACATCTCTTTTCTCATTTGAACCACCTGAATTCCTCCATGAACCCTAAGGAGTGATGGGCATATAGAAGAAAATGGTCACTTGGGTATGAGCTGATCCAAAGTTTTGACTGCCTGCTATTTCAAGCAGTGACCAAGGTTTTAAATGGAAATTAATGCTTGGTATCTTTCCAAATTGCTTCTTGGACATATTGCTCAGATCTGTGGCAAGCAAGACACAAATATATGGGAAACATGAGCGGGGAAAGTGTGCAACTTATTTTATTTCCTTATAGCCTAGAATGGTTAGGACTGACATCCTGTTTTTGTTCAGGATTTGCAGGTATAGCTGCAAATAGCTTTCTTTTTCTTTTATAGCTTTTTTATACTCTTCTATTGGTCATTTGGAGGAAGAGCTCTTACTGGTTCAGGATCTTCCCTGTTTTCTGCATTCTGAAAT